>NC_057801.1:162292129-162592129 GCF_018294505.1 Triticum aestivum | reverse complement strand
TTTCTTTCACTAACGGAGCTCACGAGATTTCTATTGAGTTTTGTGTTGTGAAGTTTTCAAGTTTTGGGTGAATTCTTTTGATGGATTATGCAACAAGGAGTGGCAAGAGCCTAAGCTTGGGGATGCCCATGGAACCCCCAAGATAATCCAAGGACACCAAAAAGTCAAAGCTTGGGGATGCCCCGGAAGGCATCCCCTCTTTCGTCTACTTCCATCGGTAATTTACTTGGAGCTATATTTTTATTCACCACGTGATATGTGTTTTGCTTGGAGCGTCTTGTATTATTTGCGTATTTGCTTGTTAGTTTACCACAATAATCCTTGATGTACACACCTTTTGAGGGAGCCATTCACAAATTGGAATTTGCTAGAATACTCTATGTGCTTCACTTATATCTTTTGAGCTTGATAGTTTTGCTCATAGTGCTTCACTTATATCTTTTGAGCATGATAATTTTTGCTCTAGTGCTTCACTTAGATCTTTTAGAGCATGGTGGTGGATTTGTTTTAAAGAAACTATTGATCTCTCATGCTTCCCTTAGATTATTTTGAGAGTCATTAATAGCATGGTAATTTGCTTAACATTAATATACTTGGTATTCAAGATATGTGAAACTTTCTTTTGAGTGTGTTGAATACTAAGATAAGTTTGATGCTTGATAATTGTTTTGAGATATGGAGGTGATAATATAAAAGTGATGCTAGTTGGGTGATTGTGAATTTAAAGAATGCTTGTGTTGAAGTTTGTGATTCCCGTAGCATGCACGTATGGTGAACCGCTTTGTGATGAAGTTGGAGCACAATTTTATTTCTTGATTGTCTTCCTTATGAGTGGCGGTCGGGGACGAGCGATGGTCCTTTCCTACCAATCTATCCCCCTAGGAGCATGCACGTAGTGCTTTGGTTTTTTATGACTTCTAAATTTTTGCAACAAGTGCATGAGTTCTTTTGATTAATGTTGAGTCCATGGATTATACGCACCCTTTCACCCTTCCATTATTGCTAGCCTCTCTTGTGCCGCGCAACTTTCGCCGGTACCTTACACCCACCATATACCTTCCTCTAAACAGCCACCATACCTACCTATTATGGCATTACCATAGCCATTCCAAGATATATTGCCATGCAACTTTCCACTGTTCCGTTCATATGACACACATTACTTTTGTCATATTGCTTTTTGCATGAACATGTAGTTGACATTGTATTTGTAGCAAGGCCACCTTCATAATTTTCATATATGTCGCTCTTGATTCACTGCATATCCCGGTACACCACCGGAGGCATTCATATAGAGTCATATCTTGTTCTAAGTATCGAGTTGTAATAGTTGAGTTGTAAGAAAAATAAAAGTGTGATGATCATCATTATTAGAGCATTGTCCCAGTGAGGAAAGGATGATGGAGGCTATGATTCCCCCACAAGTCGGGATGAGACTTCGGACTTTACAAAAAGAAAAAAAGAGAAAAAAAGAGAAAAAAAGAGGCCATAAAAAAGAGAAAAGGCCCAAAGAAATAAAAAAAAGAGAAAAGGAAAAAAAATGAGAGAAAAATAGAGAAGGGACAATGCTACTATCTCTTTTTCCACACTTGTGCTTCAAAGTAGCACCATAATCTTCATGATAGAGAGTCTCATATGTTGTCACTTTCATATACTAGTGGGAATTTTTCATTATAGAACTTGGCTTGTATATTCCAATGATGGGCTTCCTCAAAAGTGCCCTAGGTCTTCGTGAGCAAGCAAGTTGGATGCACACCCACTTAGTTTCTTTTGTTGAGCTTTCATATATTCATAGCTCTAGTACATCCGTTGCATGGCAATCCCTACTCACTCACATTGATATCTATTAATGGGCATCTTCATAGCCCGTTGATACGCCTAGTTGATGTGAGACTATCTTCTCCTTTTTTGTCTTCTCCACAACCACCATTCTATTCCACATATAGTGCTATGTCCATTGCTCACACTCATGTATTGCGTGAAAGTTGAAAGAGTTTGAGCTTATTAAATACGAAACAATTGCTTGGATTGTCATTGGGGTTGTGCATGATTAAATACTTTGTGTGATGAAGACAGAGCAACAGCTAGACTATATGATTTTGTAGGGATAACTTACTTTAGCCATGTTATTTTGAGAAGACATGATTGCTTTGATTAGTATGCTTGAAGTATTATTATTTTTATGTCAATATGAACTTTTGTCTTGAATCTTTCGGATCTGAATATTCATGCCACAATTAAGAAGATTTACATTGAAATTATGCCAAAGTATCACTCCGCATCAAAAATTCTCTTTTTATCATTTACCTACTCGAGGATGAGGAGGAATTAAGCATGGGGATGCCTGATACGTCTCCAACGTATCTATACTTTTTGATTGCTCCATGCTACTTTATCTACTGTTTTGGACTATATTGGGCTTTATTTTCCACTTTTATATTATTTTTTGGACTAACCTATTAACCGGAGGCCCAGCCCAGAATTGCTGTTTTTTGCCTATTTTAGTGTTTCGAAGAAACAGAATATCAAACGAAGTCCAAACGGAATGAAACCTTCGGGAACGTGATTTTCTCACCGAACGTGATCCAGGAGACTTGGACCCTGCTCCAAGGAACAAAAGAGGCGGTCACGACGGTGGGGGGTGCCCCCTGGGCGCGCCCCCTACCTCGTGGGCCCCCTGTTGCTCCCCCGACGTACTTCTTGCTCCTATATATACCTACGTACCCCCACAGATCAAAGTGGGAGCCAAAAACCTAATTCCACCACTGCAACTTTCTGTATCCATGAGATCCCATCTTGGGGCCTGTTCCGGAGCTCCGCCGGAGGGGGCATCCACCACAGAGGGCTTCTACATCAACACCATAGCCCCTCCAATGAAGTGTGAGTAGTTTACTTCAGACCTTCGGGTCCATAGCTAGTAGCTAGATGGCTTCTTCTCTCTTTTTGGATCTCAATACAATGTTCTCCCCCTCTCTTCTGGAGATCTATTCGATGTAGTCTTCTTTTTGCGGTGTGTTTGTTGAGACCGATGAATCGTGGGTTTATGATCCAGCTTTTCTATGAATAATATTTGAATCTTCTCTAAATTCTTTTATGTATGATTGAGTTATCTTTGCAAGTCTCTTCGAATTATCAGTTTGCTTTGGCCTACTAGATTGGTCTTTCTTGCCATGGGAGAAGTGCTTAGATTTGGGTTCAATCTTGCGGTGTCATTTCCCAGTGACAGAAGGGGCAGCAAGGCACATATTGTATTGTTGCCACCGAGGATAAAAACATGGGGTTTTTTATCATATTGCATGAATTTATCCCTCTACATCATGTCATCTTGCTTAAGGCGTTCCTCTGTTTTTAACTTAATACTCTAGATGCATGCTGGATAGCGGTCGATGAGTGGAGTAATAGTAGTTGATGCAGAATCGTTTCGGTCTACTTGTCTTGGACGTGATGCCTATATACATGATCATACCTAGATATACTCATAATTATTCTTAATTCTGTCAATTGCTCAACAGTAATTTGTTCACCCACAGTAGAATACTTATGCTCTTGAGAGAAGCCACTAGTGAAACATATGGCCCCCTGGTCTATTCTCATCATATCAATCTCCATTACTTTAATACTTGCTTTGTTTTTACTTTGCCTTTTACTTTTTACTTTGCATCTCTATATCAAAAATACCAAAAAAATTATTTATCATCTCTATCAGATCTCACCCTCGTAAGTGACCGTGAAGGGATTGACAACCCCTAATCGCGTTGGTTGCGAGTAGCTATCGTTTTGTGCAGGTACAAGGGACTTGTGCGTGGCCTCCTACTAGATTGATACCTTGGTTCTCAAAAACTGAGGGAAATACTTACGCTACTTTGCTGCATCATCCTCTCCTCTTCGGGGAAATCCAACGCAGTGCTCAAGAGGTAGCAGGAGGCTCCTCAAAAGTCCCACGCACCTACACAGACAAACTGAGAACTCTCAACCAACGCAATAAAGGGGTTGTCAATCCCTTCACGGCCAGTTACGAAAGTGAGATCTGATAGAGATACTATGATAAGATAAATATATTTTTGGTATTTTATAATATAGATGCAAATAGTAAAGATGCAAATAAAAGTAGATTGAAAGCAAATATGATAAGAGATAGACCCGGGGACCATATGTTTCACTAGAGGCTTCTCTCGATATAGCATAAGTATTACGGTGGGTGAACAAATTACTGTCGAGCAATTGATAGAAAAGCGCATAGTTATGAGATTATCTAGGCATGATCATGTATATAGGCATCATGTCCATAACAAGTAGACCGAATCCTGCCTGCATCTACTACTATTACTTCACACATCGACTGACTCCTGCCTGCATCTAGAGTATTAAGTTCATAAGAACAGAGTAACGCATTAAGCAAGATGACATGATGTAGAGGGATAAACTCATGCAATATGATGTAAACCCCATCTTGTTATCCTCGATGGCAACAATACAATACGTGTCTTGCAACCCTTTCTGTCACTGGGTAAGAACACCGCAAGATTGAACCCAAAGCTAAGCACTTCTCCCATGGCAAGAAAGACCAATCTAGTAGGCCAAAGCAAACTGATAATTCAAAGAGGCTTGCAAAGATAACTCAATCATACATAAAAGAATTTAGAGAAGATTCAAATATTATTCATAGATAAACTTGATCATAAACCCACAATTCATCGGATCTCGACAAACACACCGCAAAAAGAGATTACATCGAATAGATCTCCACAAGAGAGGGGGAGAGCATTGTATTGAGATCCAAAAAGAGAGAAGAAGCCATCTAGCTAATAACTATGGACCCGAAGGTCTGTGGTAAACTACTCACAACTCATCGGAGAGGCCATGGTGTTGATGTAGAAGCGCTCCATGGCTGATTCCCCCTCCGGCAGAGTGCCGGTGAAGGCTCCAAGATGGGATCACGCGGATACAGAAGGTTACAGCGATGGAAATTGTGTTTCGTGGTGCTCCTGGATGTTTTCGGGGTCTGTAGGTATATATAGGAGGAATAAGTACGTCGGTGGACGCCCGAGGGGCCCATGAGATAGGGGGGCGCGCCCTATAGGGGGGGGGGGGCGGCCCCCTATCTCGTGGGGGTCCTCGGGAGCTTCTTGACTTGCACTCCAAGCTCTCCGGATCACGTTCGTTCCAAAAATCACGCTCCCGAAGGTTTCATTCTGTTTGGACTCTGTTTGATATTCCTTTTCTTCGAAATACTGAAATATGAAAAAAAACAGCAATACGGGCTGGGCCTCCGGTTAGTAGGTTAGTCCCAAAAATGATATAAATGTGTAAAATAAAGCCCATAAACATCCAAAATGGGTAATATAATAGCATGGAACAATCAAAAATTATAGATACGTTGGAGACGTATCAAGCATCCCTAAGCTTAATTCCTGCTCGTCCTCGAGTAGATAAATGATAAAAAAGGAATTTTTGATGTGGAGTGCTGCCTAGCATAATTTATAATGTAATTCTTTTTATTGTGGCATGAATGTTCAGATCCAAATGATTCAAGATAGAAGCTTATAAAACATAAAAATAATAATGCTTCAAAGCATACTAACAAATAATCATGTCCTATCAAAATAGCATAGCCAAAGAAAGCTTATCCCTACAAAATCATATAGTTAGGCCATGCTTCATTTTCATTACACAAAATACTCCCATCATGCACAACCCCGATGACGAGCCGAGCAATTGTTTCATACTTTTTAACGCGCTTCAGCTTTTTCAACTCTTACGCAATACATGAGCGTAAGCCATGGACATAACACTATGGTGGTATATGGTGGTGGTTGTGAGGACAAAAAGAGGGAGAAAATAGTCTCACATCAACTAGGCGTACTAACGGGCTATATGGAGATGCCCATTAATAGATATCAATGTGAGTGAGTAGGGATTGCCATGCAACGGATGCACTAGAGCTATAAATATATGAAAGCTCAACGAAAGAAACTAAGTGGGTGTGCATCCAACTTGCTTGCTCATGAAGACCTAGGGCGTTTTGAGGAAGCCCATCATTGGAATATACAAGCCAAGTTCTATAATGAAAAATTCCCACTTAGTATATGAAAATGACAACATAGGAGACTCTCTATCATGAAGATCATGGTGCTATTTTGAAGCACAAGTGTGGAAAAAGAGATAGTAGCAATTGTCCCTTCTCTCTTTTTCTCTCATTTTATTTTTTTCTCTTTATTTTCTTTTTCTTTTTTTCTTTCTCCTTTTTTTTCTTTTCTTTGGCCTTTTTTTTCTTTTTGGCCATTCTCAATTTTTTCCTTTTCTCCTTTTTTTCTTTCTTTTTGTAAAGTCCGAAGTCTCATCCCGAGTTGTGGGGGAATCATAGCCTTCATCATCCTTTCCTCACTAGGACAATACTCTAATAATGAATATCATCACACTTTTATGGATTTACAACTCAAGAATTACAACTCAAATCTGGAACAAGTTATGACTCTATATGAATGCCTCCGACGGTGTACTGGGATATGCAATGAATCAAGAGCGACATGTATGAAAATTATGAAGGTGGCCTTGCCACAAATACAATGTCAACTACATGATCATGCAAAGAGCAATATGACAATGATGGAACGTGTCATAATAAATGGAACGGTGGAAAGTTGCATGGAAATATATCTCGGAATGGCTATGGAAATGCCATAATAGGTAGGTATGGTGGCTGTTTTGAGGAAGGTAAATAAAGGGTTTATGATATCGGCGAAAGTTGCGCGATAATAATAGAGGCTAGCAAAGTAAAAGGACGAGTGTGCATATGTCCATGGACTCACATTAGTCAAAAAAGAACTGATATAGTTATTGTAAAAGTCTACTTTGCCCTTGAAGCAAAGTACTACTACGCATGCCCCAACAGGGATAGATTGGTAGGAAAAGACCATCGCTCGTCCCCGACTGCCACTCATAAGGAAGACAATCAAAAGAGCACCTCATGCAACAAATTTGTCACACAACTTTTACCATACGTGCATGCTACGGGACTTGCCAACTTCAACAAAAGTATTTATCAATTTTATAATTACCCACTAGCACGACCCTAACATTACTACCTTTATATCTCAAAACAATTATCAAGCAACAAGTTGATCATAGCATCCAATTCTTTTTCTATGATAGTTTTTATTATACCCAACTTGGATGCTCATCATTCTAAGACCAACTTTGTAACCATAGCAAATACCATGCTGTTCTAAAAAACTCTCAAAATAATATAAGTGAAGCATGAGATACTAGCAATTTCTTCAAAATTATTCCACCGCCTTGCTCTAAAAGATATAAGTGAAGCACTAGAGCATAAACTATGAAGCTCAAAAGATATAAGTGAAGCACATAGAGTATTCTAGCAAATTCTAATCAAATAGGCTTCTCCCAAAAGGTTTGTACAGCAAGGATGATTTTGGTAAACTAAAAAGCAAAGACTAATGTAATACACGATGCTCCAGGCAAAACACATATCATGTGGCGAATAAAAATATAGCTCCAAGTAAAGTTACCAATGAACGAAGACGAAAGAGGGGATGCCTTCCCGGGGCATCCCCAAGCTTAGGCTTTTGGCTATCCTTGAATATCTTGGGGTGCCATGGGCATCCCCAAGCTTAGGCTCTTTCCACTCCTTATTCCATAGTCCATAAAAGCTTCACCCAAAACTTGAAAACTTCACAACACAAAACTCAACAGGAAATCTTATAAGCTCCGTTAGTGAAAGAAAATAAAACCACCACATAAGGTACAGCCATGAACTCATTCTTTATTTATTTTGGTGTTTAACCTATTGTATTACAACTTCCTTATGGTTTATAAACTAATTTACTAGCCATAGATGCATTGAAATAAGCAAACATCACACGAAAAACAGAATCTGTCCAAAACAGAACAGTCTGTAGCAATCTGTAACTAACGCAAACTTCTGGAACTCTAAAAATCCTACCAAAATAGGAAGTACTGGAAAATTTGTTTATTGATCAGAAGCAAAAAGAATCAATGCAAAAGCACGTTTCTGTGATGAATTTTTTCTCATGAGCGCAAAGTTTCTGTTTTTCAGCAGAATCAAATCAACTATCATCATAGGTTATCCTATAGGTTCTACTTGGCACAAACACTAACTAAAAGATAAAAACACATCTAAGCAGAGAGTAGATGCAAGATTTATTCCTAAACAGGAGCAAAAACAAAAAAACATAAAGAAAAATTGGGTTGCCTCCCAACTAGCGCTATCGTTTAACGCCCCTAGCTAGGCATAAAAGCGAAGATAGATCTAACGAGTGCCATCTTTGGAACTAAATTCATAAGTAGCACGCATGATAGATTCATAAGGTAATTTGAATTTCTTTCTTGGAAAGTGCTCCATGCCTTTCTTTCAGGGAAATTGGAATCTAATGTTCCCTTCCTTCATATCAGTAATCGCACCAATCGTTCTAAGGAAAGGTCTACCAAGAATAATAGGGCAAGAAAGATTGCAATCTATATCAAGAATGATAAAATCTGCGGGCACCAAATTTATATTTGCAACAATAAGAACATCATTGATCCTTCCCATAGGCTTTTTAATGGTGGAATCCGCAAGGTGCAAATTTAAAGAGCAAACTTCAAGATCATGGAAACCTAGAATATCACATAAAGTTTTCGGAATCATGGAAACACTAGCACCCAAATCACATAAAGCAAAACACTCATAATCTTTAATTCTAATCTATATAGTAGGTTCCCACTCATCATTAAGTTTTCTAGGTATAGAAACTTCCAAATTAAGTTTTTCATCATAAGATTGCATCAAGGCATCAACAATATGTTTGGTAAAATCTTTATTTTGACTATAAGCATGAGGAGCATTAACAACGGATTGCAACAAGGAAATACAACCTTTTAAAGAGCAATTATCATAGTCAAATTCCTTAAAATCCGAGATAGTGGGTTCAACATTATTAGAAGTTGAGGATTCTCCAATCTCACTCTTACCAAATTTAGCATTAAGATCTAAAGACTTCGAATTCTTGGGACGCCTTTTAGGCAAAGTTGATTCATCATCAGTACCATAATCATCAAAATTCATATTGCAAAACATAAACTAATAGGAGACGCATCAATAACTTTAAGATCCTCATCATTATTTTCACGGAAACTTGAAGAACACGCTTTTATAAAGCTTTCTTTTTTACCATGCAATCTAGCGGTTCATTCCTTACACTCATCAATGGAAATTCTCATTACTTTGAGGGACTCATTTATATCATGCTTAGGAGGGGAAGATCTAATTTTAAGAGAATCAACGTCAAGCAAAAGTCTATCAACGTTCCTAGCCAAATCATCAACTTTGAGCAATTTTTCTTCAAGCAAAGCATTAAAATTCTTTTGAGAAATCATAAATTCTTTCACACTATTCTTAAAATCAGAGGGCATCTTATTAAAATTACCATAAGGATTCTTGTAGGAATTTCCATAATTATTAGAGGAATTACTAAGGAACGGTCTAGCATTAAAGTTTCCTCTATAGGCATTGTTTCCAAAACTATTCCTACCACCAAAATTCACATCCATAGATTCATTATTATTCTCAATCAAAGAAGACAAAGGCATATCATTAGGATCAAGAGGAGTATTTTTAGTAGCAAACATCTTCATAAGTTCATCCTTGTTTCCACTCAAAACATTGATTTCTTCTATAGCATGCACTTTTTTTACTAGAAGATCTTTCAGTGTGCCATTGAGAATAATTAGCCATAATATTATCAAGAAGTTTTGTAGCATCTCCTAACGTGATTTCCATAAACTTGCCTCCCGCGGCCGAATCTAAGAGATTTCTAGAAGCAAAGTTCAAACCGGCATAGAAATTTTGTATGATCATCCATAAATTCAAACCATGAGTAGGGCAATTGCGAAGCATCAATTTCATTCTTTCCCAAGATTGGGAAACATGCTCATGATCAAGTTGTTTAAAATTCATAATATCATTCCTAAGAGTGATGATCTTGGCGGGAGGAAAATACTTAGAGATAAAAGCATCTTTGCACTTGTTCCAAGAATCAATACTATTTTTAGGCAAAGACGAAAACCAAACTTTAGCATGATCTCTAAGTGAAAACGGAAATAACTTCAATTTGACAATGTTGTTATCCATATCTTTCTTATTTTTCATATCACACAACTCAACAAAATTGTTTAGATGAGTAGCAGCATCTTCACTAGGAAGGCCGGCAAATTGATCTTTCATAATGAGATTCAGCAAAGCAGCATTGATTTCACAAGACTCAACATCATTAAGAGGAGCAATCGGAGTACTAAGGAAATCATTATTATTGGCATTCGAGAAATCACACAATTTGGTATTATCTTCCGCCATGGCAATAAGTAATCCAATACACAAGCAAGCAGAAAAACGACAAGCGAAAAGAGAGAGGAGATTGGGAAAGAGAGGGCGAATAAAACGGCAAAGGTGAAGTGGGGGAGAGGAAAACGAGAGGCAAATAACGTAAAAGCGAGGGAGATGGGTTTGTGATGGGTACTTGTATGTCTTGACTTGAGCGAAGACCTCCCCGGCAACGGCGCCAGAAATCCTTCTTGCTACGTTTTGAGCTAGCGTTGGTTTTCCCCGAAGAGGAGAGGGTGATGCAGCAAGTGTAGCGTAAGTATTTCCCTCAGTTTTGAGAACCAAGGTATCAATCCAATAGGAGGCTCCTCAAAAGTCCCACGCACCTACACAAACAAACTGAGAACTCGCAACCAACGCAATAAAGGGGTTGTCAATCCCTTCACGGCCACTTACGAAAGTGAGATCTGATAGAGATAGTATGATAAGATAAATATATTTTTGGTATTTTATAATATAGATGCAAAAAGTAAAGATGCAAATAAAAGTAGATTGAAAGCAAATATGATAAGAGATAGACCCGGGGGCCATAGGTTTCACTAGAGGTTTCTCTCGAGATAGCATAAGTATTACGGTGGGTGAACAAATTACTGTCGAGCAATTGATAGAAAAGCACATAGTTATGAGATTATCTAGGCATGATCATGTATATAGGCATCATGTCCATAACAAGTAGACCGACTCCTGCTTGCATCTACTACTATTACTCCACACATCGACTGACTCCTGCCTGCATCTAGAGTATTAAGTTCATAAGAACAGAGTAACGCATTAAGCAAGATGACATGATGTAGAGTGATAAACTCATGCAATATGATGTAAACCCCATCTTGTTATCCTCGATGGAAACAATGCAATACGTGTCTTGCAACCCTTTCTATCAATGGGTAAGAACACCGCAAGATTGAACCCAAAGCTAAGCACTTCTCCCATGGCAAGAAAGACCAATCTAGTAGGCCAAAGCAAACTGATAATTCGAAGAGACTTGCAAAGATAACTCAATCATTCATAAAAGAATTCAGAGAAGATTCAAATATTATTCATAGATAAACTTGATCATAAACCCACAATTCATCGGATCTCGACAAACACACCGCAAAATGAGATTACATCGAATAGATCTCCACAAGAGAGGGGGAGAACATTGTATTGAGATCCAAAAAGAGAGAAGAAGCCATCTAGCTAATAACTATGGACCCGAAGGTCTGTGGTAAAATACTCACAACTCATCGAAGAGGCTATGGTGTTGATGTAGAAGCCCTCCATGGTTGATTCCCCCTCCGGCAGAGTGCCGACGAAGGCTCCAAGATGGGATCTCGCAGATACAGAAGGTTACAGTGGTGGAAATTGTGTATTGTGGTGCTCCTGGATGTTTTCGGGGTCTGTAGGTATATATAGGAGGAAGAAGTACGTCGGTGGACGCCCGAGGGGCCCACGAGACAGGGGCGCGCCCTACAGGGGGGGGGGCAGCCCCCTATCTCGTGGGGTCCTCGGGAGCTTCTTGACTTGCACTCCAAGCTCTCCGGATCACGTTCGTTCCAAAAATCACGCTCCCGAAGGTTTCATTCCGTTTGGACTCCGTTTGATATTCCTTTTCTTCGAAATACTAAAATAGGCAAAAAAAACAGCAATACGGGCTGGGCCTCCGGTTAGTAGGTTAGTCCCAAAATTATATAAATGTGTAAAATAAAGCCCATAAACATCCAAAAGGGGTAATATAATAGCATGGAACAATAAAAAATTATAGATACGTTGGAGACGTATCAATAGGACTGGTCATCTGTCTCTAAATCCTCCTCTGAGGTACTATCCGTAACCAGCGAGATATGCGCTTCGTCAGATAGCATAGTCTGCTCTGAAGACCTTGTTTTCACTCCAGAATTTGCCATCACCGTGTCAAATGGCTGATGCACACGAAGAGCAGTTGAATGTATGAACATTGTTGAGAGATGTAATATGTAACGAAAAAAGGATGGCCTTATATAATTTACAGATAAGATGACTGGCTAAGGAGGATGGCATTGCAAAATTCACATATATGATGCCTGGCTAAACAAGATGGTGTTTCATAATTCACATAAACGATGAATAAACTAAACAGATGGCATTCACACAAAGGATGTCTAAACTAAGCAGATGATATATTTGATGTATAAAGTAAGCAATGCAAAGCACCATATGCATGATATAACCAACATCAACATGCCAAGTTAGAGCGAAGACCTCAGGGGGTAAATAGGAGTGGTCTTCTCCTTCTGAATCCCCCTCAGAACAGATATCTTCCTCTCGATTACAATCCGAAATGGGTGGAGGGGGGCTGCCTTTGCGCCTACCATGGAGTGACCTCTGCATGAAATTTTATTGCCACGCAAGGCTCGTCTCTTTTGCTCTACATGTTCAGTTCCATTATTTATAATAACTGTCATGCATAGGAATAAAACATAGTGAGATTATGTAAGGAGTGCATGCAGAAATCCAGAGTGATGGTAGCCACCTGTGGATAGACCCAAAACCAATAATAGCAGGCAGCTAATGGCTTCAGTTAAAAAATACAGATAATGGCTTCTTTACTGTTGTTTCCCACCCAACATGAAACTCATAGTAGACACCAGAGATTAACCATATAATAGATAGATACTATTGATTGCGGCCCCGATATGTACCCCAGAACCATTTAAAAACTCAAGTTTGACCATTAGTTTGGTGCTGACTCAGAGTCTAACCGGTGAACAAGACGATAAAGTAGCATGTAATATTAAGTGATGCATAACATAAGCAGACACAAAAGAGTGCGGCCTCTCTTGCGGACCCATGTAGTCCTCGAGGTCATCTGCTCAGTTGATGATGGTAATGCAGTTTTCATGGCTGCCAGTGGCGGGGAAGAAGATCTGAGGCGGTGAAAGACAGTTTGGAGGCCGGATCCCTGCTGTGCTGGACCCTTATATCGTTGGAGCAGCTGAGCTGGGGTGGACGACGGTGCAGCAGGAGTGGGACAAACCATGCAAGGTTTTCTTTGACAACTATCTGTAAGAGAAGTAATTCTGTAAGGGCTCGTTTGAATTGGAGGATTCCAACAATGCAGGGATAGGAAATAGACTAGAATAGGATAGGAATGCACGTGCAAAATAGAGAATTTAAAAACACAGGATTTATGCCAATCTGGTTGTTTGATTCACAAGAATTGGAAGATCACAGGATGCAAAGAAGCATGGTGAGATTAAGTCAAACCACAAGAGAATGTACGGTTATAATGCTATTATGCTACTATCTCTTAGTCTTGTGCTTCATGAATAGGAATTTGAAAAGGAGGACAAGTGAAAATTAAAATTCCTACGTTTTTCCTTTCAAGGAGACACTAAAGGAACAAATCCTACAGTTTTCCTTTGCTCCATTCCTTTGAACCAAATTCATGAATAGTAGTACCATAGGAAACTTTCCAATTCCGATGGTTTCATTCACTTTTCCTTTCAAGCACTGGCGATTCTAGTAGGCAGGCTTGAGCAAGGAAAAGCCTACACTAAGAAAATGTTTTTGTGCTACTTCTATTACTTTGGACCCGGGCCACTGCCCTACTAGCTCAACTCCGAGGGCCATCGACAAATGCACAGCTCAAACGCGAGATAAATAATGATGGCATTCAAGAGAGTCCATCACGGATAGCTAAGTTGCCTGGTACCTCACTGATTGTCATATAGTAGGATAAAATAATTGTATTTACTGTTACTACGTGTGCTCAGTGGACAATATATATAACATGTAGAGTAAAAAAGAGATGCAACAAGTGTAGAATCTCTTTGGCAAAGCCATTTCGATCTCAGCGTGATTGGGTTGGCCGGTGAGGATGCTCCGACTGACTTGGCTATCGGAGGAGGGGAATAAGATCTTAGGCATCTGGAGATGGAGCCCGAGGTACTGCTCCGCTATGATGGAGGGTTTCGTTGTTGGAGCTGCTCCAGTGACTTGTACGACGCGGAGGCTGAAGCAGGACAAGAGATACAACGTTAACCTGAGTGGAATTCTAATAGCATCTCTAATAGATGACGTAAAATACATAACCACAAAGTGCTAGATGTAAAATACAACAGCCGCTCATCTCTGAACTTAACTGTCGAAACTGAATTTAACTGTCGAAACTGAACTTAGCTGTCGACACTGAATTTTGATGTCGAAATTGAATTTTACTATCGAAACTAAACGCACTAGCAAGGTGAGGCTACACGTCAGTCGACTGACTTTTTCATCTCTGGTCAGTCGATTTTGCAGCCGTTGGATACGGAATCAAGGGCTTGCAGTTCATCTTCAACCTCTACCCCCCTGAGCCGCCAGCCCCCACCGGCCAAACAGCCGCCCCACACCGCCTGCGGCCGGTGGTGTGCCGCCCCGCCCGCCCTGAAAACACTCCCCACCGCCAGTCCGCCGCCGCCGCAGCCATCCCTCTAGGCACCCCCATGCCGAGCTTTTTCTTTGGCGATCCCCACACCACCGCCTCACCACCACCGGCGACCATCGCCCCCACCCTGAACCCTAAGATAGATAGTGGGGTACCTCTTCGGCGAGCCCCCCTCCCCGCTACGGCTGGTTCTTCCTTAACTCTGGCGAGCCCCCCACCCCCTGAAAATTGACTGAACCAAAAGTCGATTCAGTCGATTGAAGTGTAGCTAAATCGGAGTAGCATCGCAAGCAAGAGAAAGAGCGAGAGCAGCAGCGCGAGCAAGAGCAAACCAGGCAGGGGACCGAGAGCAAGAGCAGAGCAGCAGGGCGAGCAAGAGCTAAAGCAGCAACAGATCCTACTGATGTGGACATTGTCGCCGAGGGAGCGACGCTATGGATGAAGTGGCCGGCGACGCCACCGTGGATGGAGCCGCGCCGTGTCGGCTCAGGACTCGGCATTGGCAGCACCGTGAGATCGAATTAAGAAGAAAATGCGGCGATTAGAGTACAACCTCTTTGGTGGTGCCGATTAGGCCGTAGCTTCATCCGAGGAAATGGTGATGATGATGCTCTTTTGGTGGTGCAGGTGAAGACGGTGGTGTGGGAATGGAGGTGGCACGAAAGACGAGGGGAACGTCGGGGCAGCTCCTTGGACGTGGACGACGGGGTGGCTGAACCGGCAGGACGACTAGATCAACGACAGATCCTCATCCGGTACGGTGGATGAGGGACGTTGAGGTGTTGCTGTGGACGCTATCCTCGGGGAACAGGCTCCGGCTGGGTGGCGGACAGAGGAGGGTGTGGGGCTTTGCAGGTTTTCCCGGCCTCGGTGTATGAATGGGTGTGCGGATGGGATTGGAGTGGGGAACCATGGCTTAGGGATGCGCTTGTCCGAAATGTGGGGTAAGTTACGAAAGTACCCCCATCGATTTGAGGCGGTTCTTTTGGTTCAAGGGTATCACGGGCATTTCACATGTCGGGATTTCACAGGAGGTGGGAGTTTTCGCGCGCGTTGTAATTTTGGAATAGCAAGGCGCGGGTTGAGATGGAGGGTGTTGTCGGAGCACAATGAGACAAAGATATATCTTAAATATTTCGGGCTTACAAGGCGTGGGTTGAAATTTCCAGACAAGCCTAACATGTATTGTACCAAATCAATTCGCACTAAAAATGTCATTCAAACTTTGAATTCATGTTATGTTCAACTAAAATATTTCGCTACGTGTATAATGCATGCAACCTACTACTCAAATGAAAGTTTTAGTGCATTCCAAACATATATACTACCGCTTCAATATGAACCAAATTTGAATTCGTTTCTCTATTTGAATAAGATCTACAATAATGGTTGTTGTGAAGTCAAAGCATTTGAATTCGTTTCTCTGTTTTAATAAGATCTAGAATCATCATTATTGTCAAGTTAAACCATGTTTGTGTATTATCTTCACAGCACACCACATGATTAGTCTCGAGTTACATATGAACTATGTGTACTATATGAACTCAAACTCGATTTTTTGGATCCACTTTATGTTGATTTCAAATCACATTACATTTCAAGCTCTGGCTAGATCTTCATAATCTAAACCATGTCTCATATGTATAATGTGTTTATCACATTATGTATGGTGCCCTGCCCCCTACGCCTACAAATATTTAGATGTGAGTTGCAAACACCACACATTACCACAAATTCAAATAAAATGTGAGAATGTTCGATATATAGTATTGTTTAGATTGTTAGATATTTAGTTGTAAGCTGCAAACGCCACACATTATCACAAATACAAATAAAATGTGAGATTGTTTGATGTATAGTATGGTTTAGATTGTTCAACATTTAGCTGTGAGTTGCAAATGCCATGCATTATCACATTATGGTGTAACATGTGCAAAACCACAGCATGCGTATCACCGCTATATTCATGCAAGCATATGTTTAATACACTATGATCTCCTATTCAAATATATGGATTCACTTTCATATCAAATTATGATCTTTGTTAGTCTTTTACACCCACACAATCCTCTAACCTTTGTAGCTACCACTAACTTTCTCTCATGCATGCACACACCCTCCTCGCCCTCCCCCTCCCTCAGCATTCTATCCATCGTGCACATTCATTTTTTTTCTTTAGGTCATTCTCCTAGAGTCTCCACAACTCCTTTCCGACACACACCGATCGATAAACCTCTCGAGCGATGTCTGTCTACAACATACACACGCACCTTCAATGTCATTGCCTCATGTCTCTCATACGATCCCACACATGTGTAAACTCTCGCCCCGCTTTTCATCGATCTCACAACCACACACTCCTCCCCATATCTAGCTAGTAGCTGGGCCTCTCGCACCATCTCCTAGCTCCATTCTCTCTGTCTATCCGTCTCGCTGGGCCTTATTTACCTCTAACAAATGGACATACACCGACCGATCTCCCGCTATACATATAGTTAGCTAGGTCCTTATAACTTGTTTTTACCCACACATCGATCGATCTATCTCATTAGTTATGTCTCTCCCTTCCTCCGACAAACAACAATTGATCTACCGATCTAGTTCAGTTTGCTTACCAAACACATGGTCCCCCTTCATCATCCATGGATGCGTCCCGATAGATCTATCATGCACAGGCACACATAGAAACACATCCCCACTCTTATTGATAATATTGCAGTTCCACCCTCAGTTTGTCTAGTAGGCCTCTCCCACCATCTTCGAGAAGCAACTCCATCACCCATCCCGCACTCTACCCCTCTCCCTCTCTCTCTCTCCTCTCTCTCTGTCCCATCATATTTCCCGTCCTTCAGTTATGTATGGATGTCGACCAATCTCCTTCAAGACATAGCTGGGTCTCTCCTTCTCAACACATATATGAGTCGTTCTACCTCTATAGTTAGGCCTCTTCCTACCTCTCCCCCACCCTCCTCCCCTCCCCACACATCGATACATTGAGTGCTCTGGTCATATGTCCCTGCCACACACAAACTTGACATGTGCCCTCTGACGTTCCGGTAGGTCAGTCGCCCTATATCTTTGACTTGCACACACACACAATTTCGATGGCTCTCTTCATCGATCTCGCACCCACCCACTTGATCCTCTCTTTGACTCTATCGATATCTATGACCCCTCCATCTCTTCTCGTAGATCGCCCGATCCTCTATATATGATATGGATAGGCATCCATTTCACACACATTGCATGCAAAGTTTTGTTTGAGATGTCATCGACACATATTCCCACAAAAATACATTCACGAAATCAACCCCACCTCCCCCCAAAACAAAAAACACTGACGAACGCGATTTGAATCTCTCTCACACACACCCACGTAGGTGGGGGACGTGCACGAAGAGAAGAGGTGCACACACGGCGCACGTACTCCCGTCTCTTTCCCAACCACACCCATGCGGGTACACGGTGGAGCTCATTTCTGTATGAAAAGGCAGCCCACATGGTAATTTGACACGTGTACTGGTTGTCCACTTGGTAGAGGATCGTCTACCACGGGTGAAGAAACAAATTGCGAGTTGACGCATTATGTTAAAAAAGAGGCAAACCATGTGGGGCCTACCTTAGAGGCAAGGCTCTATACAATGGAGTACTTTTGATGTGTCCCATCAACTCGCAGAACGAGGAGAAGCTTGCTTAGTACGCCGTATCCCCCGCCCACGGGCGCGGTGGCTCGCAGGATGAGGTGAAGCTTTCTTACTAGTAGTAGTACTGTACGCCTTATGCCCGCTCCCTCGCCCACGCACGCGGTGGCTCGCAGGACGAGGAGGAATTTTTACTACTCCCTCCATTTACTCCTCGTCCCTACTACCTTGGTTAGAGAGATTATCATATTGTTTGGAATATATATGTCCTTTAGTAGATTTCAATATGAACTACTAGTACATACTCCAAACCCTGATGTATATAGACGTATTTTAGAGTGTAGATTCACTCATTTTGCTCCGTATGTAGTCCATATTGAGTCCCTATTTGGTTTATAAGTCCTAGGACTTTTTCTAGTCCCAACTAAAAAGTCCCTACTCCTTAAAAGTCCCTCCCTATTTGTTTTCAGGGACTAAAAAGTCCCTAGTCCCTCCCTATAGGTTATTGAATGACCATATTACCCCTAGTATACAGAAAAATAACAACCAAACAACACCATGGTGTGGCGGGGCAATGTGTGCAGGGAGGGGCATTGTTGGAAAATTCCCAAAAAAGACTCTCCTTGAGAGTCTTCTTCATTAAGTCCCAAAAAGCAAGTTTTAGTCCCTAGTAGTCCCTCCTGTTTGGTTAAAAAGTCTCTAAGAGGGAATTTTTCTAGTCCCTACACTAAAAAGCCCTTGGAAACAAACACCCCCTGAAACGAACGTAATAGTACGCACTCTCCCTCGCCCCTCGACCCTCGCCCACATGGTGGACGCGCAGCAATTCATTCGATCTCATATAGCCAGAACGATATATACTGCAGTACCATTATTGCTCGACTTCCTGAAGAGGCGAAGAGCCAATCGCAAGGTTAATATTTTGGAGATGCCAAGCGCAAGGTTATAGGAGAACGAGTAGTAGGCTTCGCGTCATTTATAAATAAAGTTTTTTTTCTTAAGTGGCATGTACGCAACATGATATTTTCATATGGAGAGAAAAGGAAACAGCTCCACTATATACATAGTCAGGACGGGCCAGCCTACATGGTTGCTTGCTGGGGTTGCTCTCTTCACACTCTCTTGCACAAAACGACTACGGCCACATCTCTAACATCCCGGCGGATCACGTCCACCGGGGGAAGGGGTGGATGCTTAGTGTATATGTGGTCGCCGTTGCCGATGGCGAAAACCCACTATTGGCATGTCCCGATCAGGGGTCCCCGCTGTTCTCTCTCACAAAGCCGGTGAGGTTGCCTTCGTCCCTTGCTCACTGCCGCGACATGGGCAGTTGCCGCCTCCTGTCACCCTCCTCAAGGTTGAGCTACATCCCGACATCCCTCAGGTACAACTCCCTTTACAGCCGGCTTGCTCCACTACTCCAGCTGCCCACATCACTCCATGTGGATATTTCTGTACTTCTTTGCCCCGCACATACCTCTACTGGCTTCTACGTACAATAATTGTGATGAGTTTATGTCTCATCAACTAGTCCTAGTAATCTTATTCTAATCACGCTTCTTCAATTTCTTTCCCACAGGTATGCTCATCTCCATTTTGGTGAAACTGCACAAAATGATCCGATGGTCAAAAAGTTGCAAACTTCATTTCTTAGGAAGCTTGAACGTTGCCAGCAAATTGAAGCCTGGTTAGGGTTTACGATTCAAGGGCTAGGGACTGCATGGATCGTTTTTTCTATAGCTGCCTCTATTCCAAAATAAGTGTCAACTTTAGTAGTAGTACAACTTTGTACTAAAGTTTGCATAAAGTTGAGACACTTATTTTGGAACGGAGGGAGTACATATTTGTTATGATCTGTCAATCATTGAGATGCAACAGCATGCATGTTAGTCTCCTTTGTATTTGATTAAATGTTGCAACGGGCAACCTTGGACGCAAGATACATGTAACAGATCCTGGAAGCTTCATAGCATTCTACAAATTTATCTCGCTGATAAATTATAGTACTTACTATACTAGTACTTCCTCTGTTCCTAAATATAAGTCTTTGTAGAGATTTCACCATGAACCACACGCGGATGTATATAGATGCATTTTAAGTGTAGATTCATTCATTTTGTTTCGTATGTACTCCACCTAGTGGAATCTCTACTACTATATCTAAATAGCTAGCCCCCTCTACTAGGAATTATCTATCTTCTCACTGAGCCACATCATCAAAATTAATGTAGCCATTAGATGCACTAAATCAGTCCATAATAGCTGTTTGATCTAGACGTTGAGAGGCTCCGCACTAAGCCACATCCAAGCATGCAAAAATATCATGGCATGCATGTGAGTGGGTTTTAAATCACATCAACATGTCTGCATGCAAGCATGCACCCGTAGCATGCATGTAAGTGAGCTTTTAAGTCCCATTAACATGTCAAAAAGAAAAACATAATCCAATTATGCAGTAGGAGTTGGCTGATCTTATTTCCTTACATGGGATGATCTAAATGATGATGGGAGTTTTTTTAGTTTGGCTACCACATTTGTCATGCGGTTATAGAGTTTTTTTAGTTATATGAAATTGATAATTTTACGCATAAAGATATACGGCTGTTCCGTGGCAACGCGCGGGGACTCATCTAGTAGTATTTAGGAACGGAGGGAGTACTATGTAAAGAGTTAGGTGTCGCACGGTGTCCAGAAAATATGGTGATAGTGTGAGGTGGGCCATGTAATCACTGAGCCTGTGTGTTTTCACTCCTCTTGCACTCCTCTACTGTAAGAATGGAGAAAATTGTAATCTAGTAGTACCTCCTTTTTCCGAAAGCGTGGGACATCCAGCAGTCCTACCACCTCAGTAATAATGACCAATGAGCCATCAAATCACATAGACCCAACAGTAAGTTGGACGGACGAAGCAACCATCACTCTTGAATCCGCTTCTCCCTTCAACTCAGGCGCTTGTGAGAGGTCGTGGCCGCTCTGCCCGGGCATGAATGCGGCACCGATTCTTTGGAGCGGCACTGACCGTTTTGGGCGGGAAGCGCGCGCGGGCGATGGAGGGGCTTTGGGTGGGCCAGGATGGTCAGGAGCGGGCGTGGCAGCTGTCCGCCTGTCCCTACCGGGCGCCCGAAAATGAGAGGATGCACTGACTCTCGCGGCTAAAATCGTACGTTACACACCATCTTTCTGTAGGAGTAGGTCGATCTGTCGCTCTCTCTAGCACACACATGCTGTTAAACACACACACACACGCACATCACACACATGTTCATAGAATAGGAAAATCGTACGAGTGAGAAGCCACATGAAGTGAGATACAAATGGAGTACCTACAAGAAGAGAAGAGGTGACGAATATTCCATCAAACCTGGACTGAGGAGTAGTACTCCCTCCATCTAGGTGTTAAGTCATCTTACGGAAATCAGATATTCCCAAAATGTTTAGGCGTCATCCATTAACTTCACATGTCAATCCCCTCCTGGCCTCGTTGCTAGCGAGCGTTGTTACTTAGGGAGCGTTTGGATCCTTAGCAAGAACAGCTTATAGCATAGCCAGGAAAGGTTAGGCGTTTGGAACTATTAAAATATGTTAGCTTTTGTGGGCCAGCTAGCTCAAGTGGGATAGAAAAACCTTGCTAGCTCAGGAGAGCTAGATCGGCTCGCTTCCGACGGCAAACTTTGCGTAGTAGTGACATAGACTAGTAACATATGCATGTTGCTAGTCCAAGTTACTCACCACTATGACCAGCCTAAGCAATGTAACCAAACGCTCCTTACTCTGCCTTGTTATCTCCCCCGGAAACCCAATGCATGGAGAGAAACTACGCGTTGATCAGTCAAGAAATTAAAGTTGGCTTGCATGCAAGTTAATACATGGCCCTACATGGTATCTAAAATGGCATCCCTTAGTTATTTGGATTGATTGTTGCGTTTAGAGACAGAAATCAGGGCTTTGATTGGAGGAATGACCGGTCTAGTTTCTCCTTCTCCTCCAATCTGATTGCACCTTGGTCCCACTGCACCTTCTAACGTGACTTATTACACCTAGACGGAGGGAGTAGTACGTGATACGGTGGCACACTGACTTAGGTCGAATACAAGTGCCCAAAATTGTGTGCATGTTATAATAAGGATTCACTTAAAATAGTACGTGAGCGAATAGAGGAATCAATTGTACAGTGTTCCCGAGCAGTAGCGAGATGTGTGAGGTAAGATACATCGTTGGCGCTTTTAGTTTTTCTTATTAATTTGTTTGTTTCACCCTCTGACTAGTGGGACCCAATGTACTACGTGGAGAGAGGTAAGGTGACTAAGGCTGCATTATTTCTGCACCACTGTGGATAGTCTTACCACCAAAGCCACATGACACTATTATGATTTAAATCCCAATGACTCCGACACAAAAGACACACTACATGCTTGTCACACAAATGCAGGAATGTTAAAAGGTTATTTTCCTCTCGTTGAACATAACGGGAGGGTTGTGTAGCTGGTTAGCATGTTCGCTCATCAAACTTGAGGTCTCGGGTTCGATAACTACACTTGAGGATAATTCGTGCCAGGAGGATTCTTTGACTTGTCAAAATGGATGGATACGGAGCTATACGATCTCGTAGTGACCATATAATCACCTCATCACGTATTAGCTGCAGCCTCAGCGCTTGTTTTCTAGGGTTTGCATGCTTCACACTCTCTCCAGTATATATATACATGCTGGAGCCTCAGCGCTTGTAGTTGCTCTCTTCACACCCTCTCCAGATCTAAACAAGACTTCGTTGGTCTCTCTCTCTCAGCGCTTGTAGTTGCTTTCTTCAAACTCTCTCACCCTCTCCAGATCTAAACAAGACCTCATTGGCCTCTCTCTCCCCTCACTGCTGGTCAAAGAGCCGGCAGGATCCGTCCGCCAGGAAGGGAAGGAGGCTTAACATTGTCGCCGTCAGCGAGGGAGGGAATCCACTACTGGTGCAGCTATTCACTTTCACCAACGCGGGAGGGCCTCCGACCCCTTCTTCTTAGCCATCATCCCGTCGCCCACTGAACCACGCCCCAAGAACCTTAAGGTATAATTTACTTATTCCACATGCATTGCTCTAGCCGCATGTGGGCTTTTTCCGCTTCTGCACTCGAATCTAGGTGTTGGATCAAACAGGAAAGTAGTGGGGAAAGTTGTATAGCTTGAATCTAGGACGTGGTTCAAAGAGGAAAGGAAGGGGGAAAGTAGTGGGGAAAGGTGTATAGCATGAATATAAGACATGGTTCAAAGAGGAATGGAATGGGGGAAAGTAGTGGGGAAAGGTGTATCGCATGAATCTAAGACGTGGTTCAAAGAGGAAAGGAATGGGGGAATGTAGTGGGGAAAGTTGTATAGCATAAATCTAGGACGTGTTTCAAAGAGGAAAGGAACGGGCGAAAGTACTAGTACAGACTGGCTATCCAGCACCTATGTTGGTTGAAAAGGGAAAACAATGACAAACGCAGTACGCACATCTGTAACAAACTGATCTTTTGTTTTGGGGGACAAGGCTGTAGAGTTTGAGTAGGACTAGATTTGCTGCGCTCACATAGGGAAAGGTGTCTAAAGATAACAAAACTGGGACCAACACAAATATGCTCCTTGGTTGTTTGTTCTTTGTTGCAACAGAATGTGCACCACCACAATACATCTGTAGATGCACATGGTGCTGGTGCGTCCACTATCTCGTGCAACTCTTTAGTTGTTGTTAATCTAAGGCCCTGTTTGGTTAAAAACTCCCTAGTACCTACCTGCTTGGTTCCAGGGACTAAACATGGACTAGAGGTTATTAAATGACATGCTAAAAGACCATGTTACCCCTAGTAATGAACTAATAGAGACAAGGTGCAATGCGTGGCAGGGGCAACTGTTGGAAAAAGTCCCAAAAAGACTCCCTCGGGGTCTTCTTTCTTTAGTCCCAAATGCCCACTTTTAGTCACTAAAAGTCCCTCCTGTTTGGTTTAGATGGGACTGACACATAGTTTTTTAGTCCCTACACCAAAATGTCCCTGTAAACAGACACCCTCTAATACAGCGGCTGGAAAATTGATGCAATGCCACAGTTAAAAGAAAATTACATGTTTAACAAATTTTATTGTTAATATAATCTCTATGTTAATATTAATCAATGCCACTATTTGAGAAATGCTACCGTCTTGCTTTCTTTCCCATTTAGATAAGGTAGATGCTTCTTTTTGTTGGCTTCTGTGTCATCCACTGTTATTGACCACTAGTTGTTTCCTTTGCAGCTCTGTGTAAAAAGGGTTATCTACTTCACCTCATTGCCATTGTGGCCTTTTGTTGCACTGCACAAAACACTTTTGTTTTAAGAGTATTTTGTGCAGTTCAACTAAAATGTCACACCGACAATGTTGCTTGATTGCTTGATCTTAGTGGAACTGCACAAGTGGAGATCTTACTTCCTATCCGTGTTGGCAAATTTGGTTCAGATCTTCTTCTTGTGAGTTGTTTGAATTCCGCATAATGAGAGGTCAATACTAGCCTTCTTTCACATGATTCTGTAGTGTGCTTTCATATGTTGTGCTACTTGTACTATTGGCGTTCCGGGAACGGGGGTCCCCAGACTTGCCTGCCTGCGGCCTGCGGCGTGGCTCAAGCAGTGGCCTAGTACGACCCACCTTCATCAGCTCAAGCTCAAGAACCTCGCGAGGGACCAAGCCTCATGGGGCGGACGACATGAATCTTCCTCTGGAGCGGCCTCGCCAGGCAAGCTTGCGAGGAGGTGGAGAGATCAAGGAAAGGGTACCTCGCAAGGAGCCCGTGACGCAAGCCATGACAACCAAGACCAGGCGGGCGCCAGGCGGGCGCCGGCCTGTGCAGTGTCCTTGTTTCCTCTTTGGTGCAAAGGGAGCAAGCTCAGGCCAAGGCATCAGGCAAAAGCTACCGTTTCGGTGCAACAAGACCAAGACCAACAGAGCGGCAGGATGGAGGTCACCGTGGAGCCCAAGACGGCGTCATCGTCAGGGCCTTTGACAATCGAAGACCAACTTTAGTCAGGATAAGTGTACTAGATGTTCCCCTTCGAAATGGCCAATTGTTGGCGCCCTTCCCGCTCAATATTTGGGAAGAGGACCAGGGCTTCTCTCTATATATAGGGCTAGCCACCACAGTATAGGGCATCTCGAATCGACCCTTCCAAAGGGACAACACTACCATAAGAACATCCCTCGCGAGGCTGTTCTTCCTTTGTATTGTTCATCATCAGCCCCTGAGGCAATCCACCACACCACACACTGGAGTAGGGTATTACACCACAATGGTGGCCTGAACTAGTATAAACCCCGTGTCCCTCGTGTGTTCATCTTTCTATCCTAGATTCCTTGCAAGGCTTTGGGATGTGAGTTGGTAGATGAGAGATCTTCGTGCGCACCCCAGAGTTCGAACCTCAAGGGTCTGCCGGAACCCGAAACCCGACATTTGGCGCGCCAGGTAGGGGTGTGCTGGAATCTTTTCTTCCACCGTCTCGTGTTCCATCGTCTGTCGCATCCATGGCTGACGCTCGCTGAGCCCGCGCCGAGCCCGCGCTTGTCGGGCTGCTCTCGCTGCCCACGTCACCTAGACGGCTCCCGTCGGTGGGCATCCCCGTCGTTCCTTGTCGCCTGCAGCCCACGCCGCCATCGGCCCGGTGGGGAACGAGCAGCAGGCGCCGTTGCTGCATCCCTCGGTGCGGCGAGAAGGTCACACCGCCACCCCGTCGCTGACTCCAGCAGGCTCATCGTCGCACGCTCGTTGTGCTCCTGCGGACGCACACGCCGCGTTGCTCCTGGCACGTGAGCTCCTGCACTACCGCTCCTGCACTCCAGCAGGCTCACTCACATCACCGAGCATGTCAACACCGCAGGGGTATCCCCTGCACCGTCCCTCTCGCTGCATCGCCCTCCGTCCTGTGCAGGCAACGCAGCCCCGGAGGCGCCTCCGCTGCCTCCTCCCCAAGAAGGCGTCCTTGCTCCAAGGCGCGCGGCCCCTAGGCGAGACCCACCGCGTCTAGCGCCCGCGCAGCAAGAAAGGAGCTGCCATGAAGTCCATCGCCCTCAAGAAGGTGCTCGCGTGCTCCCTGCACCAGCGCGCCGTGATCGCATTCCCGCTCCAGCGTGCCAAGACCCTGCACTGCTCCTGGCGGCAGCGCACGGAGACCTCCAAGATCAAGCCCTTCGTCAGCAAAGGCCCCCGGTGGCCACCACAGGCTGCCGCACCTTCACCGCTGAGCTGCGCAGCGTAGCCTGGTTGGGCAAGTTCAAGTCGGATCTGCCTCCTCGCTACGACGGCACCGCTGACCCTTCGGAGTTCCTTCAGCTCTACGAGCTGAGCATCAAAGCAGCCAACGAAGATGAAAAAGTCATGGCGAACTGGTTTCCCATGGCGCTCAAGGATGGCGCCCGCACCTGGCTCCTAAACCTGCCTCCCAGCACGATTTCCTCTTGGGACTAGATGCGCACTCGCTTCATCGCCAATTTCCAAGGCACTGGCGACCGGCCCCCGGCCATGAGTGACTTGCGTCGCATCAAGCAACAACCAGGAGAGACCCCGCAAAAGTACATCCAGCACTTCAACAATGCCTGCCTCAAGATCCCCAGGGTGACCAAGGAGGCCATCATCTCAGCCTTCTTCGACGGAGTTCGTGACATCAAGATGAAGGAAGAACTGGTGATCCATGAGGATCTATGCACATCTCTGGAGCTGTTCAACTTGGCAACCAAGTGCGCTAGGGCTGAGGAAGGGCGCCTCTCCCTCCTCGAGCTTCCAGCTGCTGATCCTAAAGAGAAGAAGCCCAAGGCCAAGGACGTGAAGCGCAAAGGAGCAGCTGTGCTCGCAGCTGAGCCAGACACTAAGCGTGGCAGAGATTAGCCAGAGTCGTCCAAGGGCAGCCGGTACTACGTGTACCACGACCTCCACACTCACAACACCAACGAATGCCAAGAGATCAGCGCCGTGCGAGATGGACGTATCGGCCGGCGCCCCGAGCGCAACGATCGGGGCTATGGCCGAGGAGGAGGAAGAGGTGGAGGACATGGGAAGACCGTGGCCCTCGCCAAGGGTGGCATGACCGACCTCGCGAGGACCTCTGGCAGGACCAGCCTCGCGAGGGGGGTTGGAGGGATCAGCCTCGTGAGGATCGCCCGCAAGGCAACGCAGGCCTCCCTCCTCTGCCACCACCGCCAAGGAGGAATGAAGACCAGCATCAGAACAAGGGGGATGGGGGCTTCCAGGAGCCGCGTGCTATCACTTGCATCTTGGGCGGGGCTCAAGCCCCGGCCTCTTAGCGCGTCTTCAAGCAGTTTGCTCGTGAGGTGAATGCAGTCCTCCCAAAGCCTGAGGCCTCGCACCCTCTCAGGTGGTCCACGTGTGCTATCACGTTCAGCTCAGCGGATCATCTCAAGTGCGCATCAATAGCTGGAGTCCTCCCAATGCTTTGTTCCCCGGTCATCAGCAACGTGCAGGTCACCAGGACCCTCATCGATGGTGGTGCAGGGCTCAACATTCTGTCTGTCAAGACATTCAACAATCTCCAAGTGCCATATGACCAGCTTCAGCCAACCAAGCCCTTCTCAGGAGTCACTAATGGTTCTACCACCCCGATAGGGCAGGTCCGCCTCCCTGTCACCTTCGGACAGCGCAAAAACTATCGTACTGAGCTCATCGACCTCGACGTCGCCCACATTCGCCTGACGTACAACGCCATCCTTGGGTATCCAGCCCTGGCCAAGTTTTTGGCGGTGACTCACCCTGGCTACAATGTCCTCAAGATGCCAGGAAGCGGTGGAGTCATCACAGTCCCCTGTGAGGAGAAGGATGCAGTGTGTTCTCTCGAGCAAGCCTTCCAGGCCTAGATCACAGGAGCGGGAGCCTTCCCGAAGCAGTTCCCAAGAAGAAGAAAACAACACCTGGCGCAGGCCCTCGGGAGGCTGGCACCCCCGATGGCACGGTGTCAGGATCCGCGCCTATTCAAGGGGCGCCTCCCTCCTTCGCATAGGAAGGCGCGCCCAGTGCCCTCCTTGGGCAAGGCTCGGGGGCTGTCTCCTGGAGGGCCAGTGACTTTGCCAAGGTCACGAGGGAGGTGCTCGGGCACCATTTGGAGGCGTGCGTCATGGCACGTTTCCCTCAGGAAGGTTCGAAGCAAGGAAGATCCAACCCTCATGAGTTCGTCACTAAAATCACTCAGGAGCTACAGGAGTCAAGAGTCATGCGCGGCAGCCGCCGCTTAGCCGCTGTAGCTCCCCATCCAGGCGAGGATGGTGGGCTACGCGTCTGCATTGACGTACCAGGGCTCAACCGAGTCGCATATCAGGAGCGCCTCTGGCCTTCGCGTGTGGGACGTTGCGAGGGTCCGCCTCACAGCTACGTTCGCATGCCTCTTGGCCTGCCGAACATGGCCGCTGCTCATCGGCTCCTGGTGCGAAGCATTCTGGAAGCTCAGGAGGACAGACACTATGCGTTCCTGGCGGAGATGGAGATGGTCCTCGAGGAGCCGCCTGGGCCCCCAGAGCCTCCCGAGGCTCAGGGCCCTGGAGGCTCGTGAGGGTCGGCTTCCTCACCGCGTGTCGTCCGCTACTCCAATGTTCTTTCATCTAGAACAGTATCAGGTGACATCTTTCAAGTTCCATTTCAGCTAGGAGCGCCCTCAGGGCTGCATCATTCTCAGGTCGCGTGGGTCCGTCCCTGTAGCATGTATCTCTTTTGCTCATATCTCTAGTTTACCTTGCTGGAGGCGCCCCTTGGGCTGCATCATCCCCAAGTCGCTCGGGCCTGACCCAGTGGCATGTATCTTCCCCGCATTTATCTAGGTTGTGTGCCTCACGCATTTTGACCCACTATGATTATTGTCTATTGCCTACCACAGGCCCCTTTTCTCCTCCATGCCAGTCACTTGCACGTTAAAAGGGGGGCGCCTGAGCATCACGACTCACGGGATCTTACTAGGTCTCCAGCCCCCACCTCCTGGCATTTCCTTGGCATCGCGACCTGGCATACTAGCGACGGCTGAGCTTGCTCGAGGGCCGGGACCTGAGGACGTAGAGCATTGTCATCTAACCGACCTTGCAGGTACGTACCACCAACAATGGCCCAGAGCCAGGCGCAACCCGCCTTGAGGTAGGCCCCCGTGAGTCCCGCGCTGGCTCACGGGTGCCCAGATACACCTCGTGTAGCCCTACCGTGCTAGCCACATGTCAGGGCGGGGCTGTACATGCCCCGGGGGCTCCTCCCCGAGGGGAGCCCCCTCCCACGCACCAGTAGAAGCACCATGCTCCGTGCTAGCTGACGACACTGCCAAGGAGCAGCTATGCCCGTACACATATGGAAGAGCTATGCTCCGCGCCGGTGATAAACAACTGAGGGCGGCCCACGGCTGCATCAACCTCAGGGAGCCCAGAGCTTAGTGTCCGGCCCTATCGTAACGCCTCCCTTCGGGAGCGCCGCGCGAGGGGGCTGGACACGGGGGCTGCGCCCGGGCCACGCCTGAGCACACGCCACCCAGCCAGGTCCCTCGGACTTGGTCATCGTGCGCCCCTCCCCGAGCGGAGCCAAGGTACGGAGACCGTTTGAGAGTCAAGGGGGACTCCTGAGCATCGCGACTCAGGAGCCTAACTGGCCACGTAGCCCCTCACCCCTTAGTTCCGAAAGGCTAACGGCGGCTGAGGTATGCGTGGGGCCGGGTCCTGCCAATGTAGAACGACAAATCCACTCCTACACCTCCCTTCCCTATTGGCTGTTCGCGCGTCAAGGGGGACTCCTGAGCATCGTGACTCAGAAGCCTAACTGGTCACGTATCCCCTCACTCCTTGGTTCCGTCCTAGTTTCCGGTCGGGGCTAACGGCGGCTGAGGTATACGCGGGGCCGGGCCCTGCCGACGTAGAATACAAAGCCAATAGGGGGGGACTGCAAATTCTTGGAAATTCAGAAGCAAATATTACAGACCATAGGTTGTTTTCGCAATACCAAATACAAGTTCAAACGCCTCCACGAGGCATGATGCATGTTGCAGGAATTAAAACAGGATAGAAGCCGCGAAGAGGTAACTTTTTGGCAGCGCCGTTGCTTGTGGTGCGGTCACGCCGAGCAGCTCCACCTCCCGAAGCCGCGGAGCTGGTAGCACCCCGCTTGGGCCTGGTGCTGAAGGCGCGGAACTTTGCCAGCAAGGCCTCCGCTAGGCCCTTCACAGCTTCAGCAGCAGCGGCGGCAAGCTCGCCGCTCACAAGACCAACATCTCACACTGCTTCATGATAAGGATCATATTAACGAAAGAGATTACATACGCTTTACATGTCCCCACGGGGTACATCATTGATTCCTCGCAGGGAAAAAAAGGTGCGAATCCTAAGGGGCCCTAACTACAGGTGCCTCAGCTGAAGACGCCATCATCAACAGTGGGCCGCCGAGCGTCGGCGCCAACCCCATCGAGATTAGCCGCACTGGCGACCCGATGCGGCTGCCCTGCCCCGAGCACAGAGCGAGATCGGGGGCTCGTAGCTGTCGTCACTCATTTCTGGAGTCGCGAGGAGCTCGGGAGAGTCGCTAGACCCTTCGGCTTCCCCGCTGCTGCTAGAGGAGCTGCTGGGAAGGCGGGCGGCAGGCTCGGCCCTTGCCACCCCCAGGCTTCGGCCGTCGTCCCTGGAGCAGCACTCCAGGCGGCATCCTTCCATATCAAAGACCTTGAAGAACATCAAGGAGGCTCCATCGTATTCCAGATGAATCATGAAGGTGCCCCTTGCTCGGCAGATCCTGGCGATCTCGCCCCAACCACGGGTCATGAAGACCTTGCCCGAAGCGACAACTTAGACCTCCGCTTTGGTCACGAGGGAGCTGCAGTCGGCGTGCTGCAGCTAGAGCTCCCGATCCCCCCTCGGCGGTATCTCGAAGGCGAAGGAGGGAAGAAGGCGAATCCAAGAGCGTGGGGGCACGACGGCGTGAAGCACAAGCTCGCGAGAAGTGCCCTCGGCATGGATCCCGGGGGTGACGACGCGAACCGCAGTGACTCGCCGGTGTCGCCGATGGCGCCGTCGGTGTTGCTCGGCGTCTTCTTCTCCAGGGCCCTTTGGGCATACAAGTGCAGCAGAAACCCCGGCGGTGGCTGCTCGTACCAAGGCCTCGACGTCTCTTGTCGAGCACCCTCGCCGCGGCGACAGGGGACTGGCCGCTTCTTTAGTGGAAGTGGGACAGGCCCCTCTCGGGGGGGCCTTCCCCTTCTCTTCGGCGGAGAACCGGCGAATCGGCGCCATTGTCGCCGGAATGGAGGAAGAGCGAAGAAGAAGAGGCGGAGCAAGGAGAGATGGACTGGAGGGGCTCGCGCTGTTCCGTACTTATAGCCGGAGGACGCCAACTCTCGGCCTCCACAATCACAGGTAATCATGACTCATTTTGCATGCAGGGACTTGTCATGTCGAACGGTTGCCGAGACATCGTGGGGAAGCGGGGACGCCCACGTCCAATCAACCGCCACGTGGAGCCCAAGGCCGCAGGTTGTTGGGGCCCGCGGTGCTTCGCACTTGCCCCTTTGCTTCTCTGCTAAGCCAATCCCGGGCACGCCTTGGGCCCGGGGGCTACTGTCGGCGTTCTGGGAATGGGGGTCCCCAGACTTGCCTGCCTGCGGCCTGCGCCGTGGCTCAAGCAGTGGCCCAGTACGGCCCACCTTCATCAACTCAAGATCAAGACCCTCGCGAGGGGCCAAGCCTCGCGGGGCGGACGACAGGAAGCTTCCTCTGGAGCGGCCTCGCTAGGCAAGCTCACGAGGAGGCAGAGAGATCAAGGCAAGGGTACCTCGCGAGGAGCCCGTAATGCAAGACATGACAACCAAGACCAGGCGGGCGCCGGCCTGCGCAGGGTCCTTGTTTCCACTTTGGTGCAAAGGGAGAAAGCTCAGGCCAAGGCATCAGGCAAAAGCTACCGTTTCAGTGCAATAAGACCAAGATCAGCAGAGCGGCAGGATGGAGGTCACCGTGGAGCCCAAGACATTGTCATCGTCAGGGCCTTTGGCAGTCGAAGACCAACTTTAGTCAGGATAAGTGTACTAGATGTTCCCCTTCGAAATGGCCAATTGTTGGTGCCCTTCCCGCTCAATATTTGGGAAGAGGACCAAGGCCTCTCTATATATATAGGGCTAGCCACCACAGTATAGGGCATCTCGAATCGACCCTTCCAAAGGGACAACACCACCACAAGAACATCCCTCGTGAGGCTATTCTTCCTTTGTATTGTTCATCATCAGCCCCTGAGGCAATCCACCACACCACACACAGGTATTACACCACAATGGTGGCCTGAACCAGTATAAACCCCGTGGCCCTCGTGTGTTCATCTTTCTAGCCTAGATTCCTTGCGAGGCTTTGGGATGTGAGTTGGTAGAGGAGAGATCTTCGCGCGCACCCCAGAGTTCAAACCTCAAGGGTCTGTCGGAACCCGAAACCTGACATGTACGGTAACGTTTCTTGATTTTAGTGAACTGCACAAATGGAGACAAGACTTCCAATCTGTATGTGCACCATAATATCCCATTGAGGTAAGATAAGGATATTTCACAACTGTTGGCCTGTATTTTGCCACTTTCATCTGAAAATTAATGTCATTGTTTAGTGCTATACTTGTGCTCCCTAATTGACATGCCAAATCTTACATTTAAGGCGAAGCTTGTCTGTTATTGAACCAAGTGATGAAGGGGAAGAACAAATGGAAGAAAAACAAAGATCAACTCCCGGTGCTGTAATGAAGCACTGGAACTATGATGACACAAGTAATGATATAGTTTTGCATCTTAATTTATTGCTATGGCTGGAACGAGCAATTGTTTTGCCACTCATTTGATGCCACTCTTAATGTAATATGTAATTATCTCTACTTGTGCAAACAGGGATCTTCTTTGAAGATACCATATATTTTAGTGGAACTGCACAAGAAGATGTTGGAAACATTAAACTAATCGAGGAGTATATAGTAAGCATGGCCACCACAGTAGATAGCAACAGATGGTTCCGGAGAAGTGCTTCATCTATATTCTCTACACAATAAGCCTCCTGACAAAGGTTGGTACTCGCCCGCTGATTGTCATCTCTATTGGTGTTGTGCTACTGTTTAGATACTGTCATGAAAAAGTGGTATTAGCCTTGAGAAGTACTTCATCTGTGATGTTTTAAATATTTCCTTTCCTTTTTTTGAGCAAACAGGGATGATAGCATTTAGTTGTCCTCTTGTCTTTGCACAACAGGACCATCCTCCTCTGAAGAAGAATATGGATTATGTGAAGTGCTCTAGTTCTGATTATGCCAGGATGAAGAAGCCCTGTCTATCTTCTCATCAGAAGGAGTAGTTGAAGGATGGTTACATTACTCCCCACAAGACCAAACTAACTTCAGCTCAGAAGGACTAGCAAATCTACATTTTTTGTTGTGATGCGCGAGTACAATGTTGTTCTAGGATTCTTTCTGGTGAGTTCCATTTTTCTAAATGTGTGCTCTACATGGACCATGTAGGTGCTTGTTTAAACTGTCAATTCATAGTACAGTTTGCATTATACTAATCACTTTTTTTGTATTTGTGCAAACATGAGTGCTTAGCTTGATTTCAATGGGAACTGCACTAACTGTTCATGAATACATCGAATCATTCATTTCCACCACAAGAAAGGAGGTGCCAATAAGTTCAAGGTGTTGCAACATATAAAGGCGAAATCATACAAGCTACGCGTGAATTTATTTGATTTTGGTGGAACTGCACAAAAAGAACAGCTGGTTCATTTAGCATGAGGTGCCATGTCAATGTCCAAACTGATGGCAAACCGTGCCCATTCCACAATCGTAGGCACTTGATATTTTGGAATGTGACAACCTTGTCAAATTTTGCTCATTGATTTTAGCAAGACGACACGCATTTGGTATTTTCGAATGGGACGCCCTTTGCAGTCAGCAGCGTCGATCAATTTTTTCTTTATTCTTTAGTTGTGAAGTAAATATTGTCTCTAACATGTGAATCGCTGAGATGCATAATCATCGATTGTTTTGAATGTTCACTATGAATTGCCAGCCCTGTGTGTTTGATTGCAATGTACAGAAACGCTAAAAAGCTGCTCAAACTCTTTGTACTCCTTCTGTTGCTGTTTACTTCACACATTGTGAAAGTGCATATTTTTTCTATAAGATTGGTCAAAGTAGAGATACTTTGACTGCAGATAAAACTTGTATGCAGACTAGAAAGGACCGGAGGGAGTACATGTGAAACTGCTGCAAACGAGGTGACCACCCTGGGAATAATGCTAGTACGTACTATTTTGCATGTTCATCCAATGCCAGTGATACAGGAATTTGAACTAATCGAAATAAATTCATTCATACACGGTCGGATTTCATATAAACATGCTGGATTTCATTACATTTCGTACATTCTTCAACAAAAAAGGGGTGCGCTGGAGGTATAATTAATTAACCGAAGCTACCCACCTGTGTCCCGCTGAGCCGAACAGAAGCTTCAGTGACTTAACTGCAGGTGCAGGTGCGTAACTGACATGTGGCCTATTGGGCCCACGTGTCAGTCAGCCAACTGCACCAGCAGTTAAGTAGAAGCAGCGTCCTTCTACAACACAACTCTCTGACTCCACGTCACCGCCAAGAAGCTAAACGGCCCTCAATGGTCAACCCGCCTAGCTTGGCTTCAACAGGAGGGTAGCAGCGGTGGCCTTACTTGGACCCGAGCGGCGGCGACCTACCGTGTTCTACTCTTCCTCGTTTTCTGTGTGGCGCGGCCTTGTTGGCAGAGGGGCGAGGCCTCGGCGAACCCGGCGATGTCCTCTATCTCGTTGCCGGCGGGCGGCGCCTCAGCGGAGCGGTAGAAATCCCCCCCTCATTGCCGGCAGGGTGGGGCCTCGGTTGAGCCGATGATTTCTTCTGCCTCGTTGTTGGCAGGCGGGGCCTCGGCGGAGCTGGCGGTGTCCTCTGCCTCGTTGTTGGCGCCGCAGGTCCTCGGAGGAGCAGAGCCACATCGATGCCAGCGGAGCGGGGACACGTCGGAGCCGACATTGTCCTCTGCCTCGTCCTCTGTCTCGCCAAACATCGCCTCGCCCACTTCATCGCCCTCTTTGTAGGCGGCCGCAGCCTCCGCTACCCACATGGGGTACCGCCAGCGCTCGAGGCGGCCCTCGCGAGAGGAGCGGTATGAGTCGAGCAACGCCTCCTTCTCTGCCCGCTCCACGGTGATCTGCTCCTCCGCCTGCAGGTGCTCCTGGAGGAGATGGTGGTTGTAGGCGGCGTCGGCCTGCGCCTCTTGGAACTGCTCCTCACGCTCCTACCTCACCGTGTCCATATATTGGGCACGGGCCTCGCCAATGGTCATGGTGCAATGCACTGGCGAGGATGGCGCGGAGGAGGGGGTTGGTGCCGGATCGTCGACTACCATGTCCTCCATTGGGACATCGTCGTCCTCCGGCTGCCTATCGGCCAACCAGTCGGCAACAATGGCTGCCATATCCTTGTGGTCCGTCATCTGCCCGTCCTGAAGAGCGCTGGAGCGTGAGGAACCCATGGCGGGAAGTAGTGGTGTGGACCGGAGAAGGGGAACAGATGCGGATGACTGCGGCTATGGCCAGCGCAGCAGTTGATATAGCAATGGTGGGCGGCGGAGGGACGGACGTGTGGCGCCGGAGTAGCCACCTCGGCAACCGCGTATCATTAATGTGGGCGGCAGATGGACAGATGGACGACACTTGTGTCATTTGAAGGTAGAGCAATCGCCTGCACCGGGAAGCAGGGCGGGCGACGCTGACTGTTTTGGGCAGAGAGTGCGCACGGGCAAGGAGATGACTTTACTTGGAGAGGATGACAATGGGGACGCACCAGGGACATAGCCTCACGTACGCAAGTGCCTCCTTATTATGTAAAACTATAATTTTTTTTGCTTCCTCCTGGTTTCCTGACATCACGGTCCCACACCATTGTCAACCTATGAGTCAATAAACTAGAGAATTGCACAAGAAGCGTCCGACAGCTGGGACCAAGCAGCTCGAGCAGTATTTGTGTTTTTGAGGTATGAGCACTGCAGAGCTTCTCGATGTTTAGCCCAGATATTAATTTTTCTCCTCTGAATAACAACGAAAACATCACTGCAGGTATTAACTGGGTGCCGGCTATGGCCCATCTAGCCCAGGCCAGATATCCAGCCCAGGTATTAATTTTTTTCAAACTGAAAATGGCTAGCCCAGCTATACTTTTTTTAGGAATACCCAGGCAAGGTCAAGTTGTTATTCTCCGCTCCGCTGGGCAGCAGATCTTTCCTAGGAGGGATGCATTAGGCTTAACAAGAAAATGGGCTTTAAGAAATAATAAATGGGTTGTAATTATAAAAACTGGGAAGTAACTATAAAAAAATGCAACAAACACGTAATTACTTTATAAAATATTATTTTTGGATATTGAAAATTTTAATTTCATTAATTGTTGCGAGCGCAATGTTTCGTTGGATTTTTACGTAATATAAATTTATATTGAAATTGTATTTAATCTGACTAGAAATTTCAGGATAAAATAATTCGGATCCCATCAAAATGTGGGAAATTTTATTGAATTCTGTTTTGAACGGTTGGTTGAAATGGGATGTACTTTTAACAAATTGTAAATGGGCTGTAGTAAATTCCATTAGAATTCAAAAATGGGCTGCACATTGATGACCCACAAGTCTAGGGGGTCTATCGTAGTCCCTTCGATAAGTAAGAGTGTCGTACCCAACGAGGAGCAGAAGGAAATGATAAGAAGTTTTCAGTAAGGTTTTCTCTGCAAGCACTGAAATTGTAGGTAATAGATAGTTTTGTGATAAGATAAATAGTAAAGAGCAACAAGTAAATAAAGTAAATAAAGTGTAGCAAGGTGGCCCAATCCTTTATGTAGCAAACGATAAGCCTAGACAATTTCTAATAATAATGAAGGAGCTCCCGAGGACACATTGGGAATTATCGTCAAGCTAGTTTTCATCACGTTCATATGATTCGCGTTCGGTACTTTGATAATTTGATATGTGGGTAGACCAGAACTTGGGTACTGCCCTAACTTGGACAAGCAACCCACTTATGATTAACCCCTATTGCAAGCATCTGCAACTACAAAAGAAGTATTAAGGTAAACCTAACCACAACATTAGACATATGGATCCATAACAGCCCCTAACGAAGCAACGCATAAACTAGGATTTAAGCTTTTGACACTCTAGCAACCCATCATCTATTTATTACTTCCCCATGCCTTTCTCTAGGCCCAAATAATGGTGAAGTGTCATGTAGTCGACGTTCACATAACACCACTAGACGAAAAGACAACATACATCTCATCAAAATATCGAACGAATACCAAATTCACATGACTACTAATAGCAAGACTTCACCCATGTCCTCAGGAACAAACGTAACTACTCACAAAGCATATTCATGTTCATAATCAGAGGAGTAATAATATGCATAAAGGATCTGAACATATGATCTTCCACCAAGTAAACCAATTAGCATCAACTACAAGGCGTAATCAACACTACTAGCAACCCACAGGTACCAATTTGTGGTTTTGATACAAGATTGGGTACAAGATATGAACTAGGGTTTTGAGAGGAGATGGTGCTGGTGAAGATGTTGATGTAGATTGACCCCCTCCCGACGAGAGGATCGTTGGTGATGACGTTGGTGATGATTTCCCCCTCCCGGAGGGAAGTGTCCCCGGCAGAACAGCTCCGCCAGAGCTCTAGATTGATTCTGCCAAGGTTCCACCTCGTGGCGGCGGAGTTTTGTCCCGTAAGCTTGCCCCTGATTTTTTCCAAGGTAAAAGTGATGATATAGCAGAAGATGGACGCCGGAGGCCCACCAGGGCACCCAGGAGATAGGGGTCGCGCCCTATAGGGGGGGGGCGCCCCCTTGTCTCCTGAACAGGGTGTGGGCCCCCTGGCCTATTTCTTTCTCTCAGAAATTCTTATTAATTGCAAAAGGTTGTTTCGTGGAGTTTCAGGACTTTTAGAGCTGTGCAGAATAGGTTTTCAACGTTTGCTCCTTTTCCAGCCAGAATTCCAGCTGCCGGCATTCCCCCTCTTCATGGTAAACCTTGTAAAATAAGAGAGAATAGCCATAAGTATTGAGATATAATGTGTAGTAACAGCCCATAATGCAATAAATATTGATATAAAAGCATGATGCAAAATGGACGTATCCCACATTCTTACAAATCTCAAATGGGCTATAAGCTCTCTAACACACACTTGTGGCCTTACTAAGTTGACGCGTCCCCTCAAAAAAAGAGAGTTGACGCATATGCAAGGCTTTGTCAACTTATAGTCAACACACGGTTCTAGCAGCAGGGGCCGTTGAATGTCCATCCAACAGATGCCGTGCTTCTTCTTCAATCTTAGATATTCTAGCTTCACCCGCCCAAAAAATGATTCCTCCCCCTGACTTCTGGGGCGCACTATTTCAGAAGCTGACCTGTGGGCCTACTAAGTTGATGCGTACCAAGGGCTTTTTCAACTTAGTCAATATAAACAATTCAAGTTGTAGTGACCGTACGATGTCCATCCAAGGGCCGTCGTGCTTCTTCAACCTCTGGTCTTCTTGCTCCAGCCGCCCAATGCAGCGCCGGTTGTGCCACCTGCTCCTGCCTCCCGTGGCCGGTTGTGCTGCTGCGGAGGCCTCACCGCCCCCTACTACTCCCACCACTGGCCAGGCCATCCCTCCACTCACCCACACCCCCTCTTATTCTGTGGCGACGGCAGGCTCACACCGGAGCCGAACCAGTGAACCCTCGTACTCCTCTCCACATGGGCATCCACTGCCGCGTCTTCCCCGGCTCCGCGTCGTCCCCTTCCTAGGCATCGCCATCGTCCACCGCCGTGGTGCTATCGGCGCGGCGTGGTCAGCGTGGTCAAGGAATGACTTCCATCGGACGTGGACTATACATGGAGAGGCTGACAGCTAGGTCCATGGCCGCAGCAAGGAAGCGCCTCCTTATTACGTGAAAATAATGATTCCTCAACCTGACAGTTGGGACCCACCGGACGGGCCACTATATTTCGAAAAAAATGTTTCCCCCCTGACTACAGGGACCCACCAGCTACATCTTTGCACGCAAGGAAGTGCGTCCAGGCCAAAAAAACGATTTGCCCCCTGACTTGTGGGACCCACCAGCTACATCTTCGCACGCAAGGAAGTGCCTGACAGTCGGGACCCACCTGGTCGAAGCGTACATAGCGTTGTCATTCTGGTCGCGAACGTGTATGTACATACTGGTCGATGTAGAGGCGCGCACATGTCGTAGTAGAGGAGCGCACATACCATGTACACATACATACAACAGCCAGTGTGCAAGAAAGAAAATACGGCCACGTACGTACATACGGGCAGGGTCTTGAACGCCTACTCGCGCATACGTGCGGCTAGGGCTCATGTACATGGCTGGGTCGGAACAGAGAAACAACGTCATCATCGTGTTCATGGGGAGCCAACCGGCTGGGTCAGAACGGAATGCGTCGTCATGTTCATCGGGAGGGCTTGGACGGAACAGGCAATGGAAATGAGGCCTGACATACCGCAGAATGGAGGAAACGGCCTTGTGTTCGACCGACCATGTTCGAAACGGGATCCTGTTCATCGGGAGGGGTCTAGAGTACCGCAAAACGGAGGAAACAGACTTGTGTTGGACCTCCTACGGTCGAAACGGGGTCCTGTTGATCGGAAGAGGTGCGGCGTACCACAAAACGGAGGAAACAGACTTGTGTTGGAGCGCTACGGTTGAAATGGGGGTCCTGTTCATTGGGAGGGGTGTGGCGTACCGCAAAACGGGACTCCACGGGATACTGTTCATCTCCACCATCGACCTCCTCCAGCCTCCATGGGCTAATGTTCATCCACTGTCGACCTCCTCCAGCCTCCACCTGCGACTGTTCATCCACGCGCTCCTATTCATCCAGCCTCCACCGTGTGCTACTTCACCTGCTACTATTCAACCACCCCTCTCCACGGGCTCCTATTCAACCACCCCTCCACGGGCTACTGTTCGTCCACCCCTCCACCGTCTACTGTTCATCTAGCCCTCCACGGGGTCGTCCTATTCAGCTAGCCCTCCACGGGGTCCTGTTCATCCAGCCCCAACCGGCTCGATCGATCGGGGTCCTGTTCAACCAAAGGCAACACCACAGAGTCCTGTTCATCCACCCCCACCGGGAACTGTTCATCCATCCCCCCTCCCTGCAACACTCACTGTTCATCCATAGGCAGCATCGATCGGCTTCAGTTAGCAGCAGTAGCGAAGGAATCGCTCGATCGGGTTCAGTTAACACCCATCGATCGATCACTTGGGTTCAGTAACGCGTAGCCTGCAGTGCAATCGCTCGTGTTCAGTTAGATGCCAACGCCTCGCTCGGGTTCAGTTACAGCCCAACAATCGCACACATGCGCGTACGTGTACGAGAGAAAAGCGCATCGCTCGGCCCCCGACCACCCACCGTAACCGGGAACTCTCCGATATTTTCCTTGCCCTCGCTTCTACCACGTTTTTGTCCATCATGGACGACCCAAAGAATGTCATGCAGCTGCGGCTCCAGCCCGCCCAGGACGAAAGGCCCATTTTCTGTCATGGTTTTTTTGTCATAGAAGTAGGAGCTCACCACATCTATGATGATACTGGATTTTGTCACAATTATCATCATAAAAGTGTCATAAGTATGAGAGAGAGAAAATTCGTTCAGCCCAAAATGTCACGGATGTGTCTTTTTTTTGTAGTGATAGCATAAAAAGGACACTTGAATAGGAAAAAAAATGGAATGAAAGACCTCGGTGAAGCTGCTTACATATTGGGCATCAAGATCTATAGAGATAGATCAAGACGCTTGATGAGACTTTCAATGAGTACATACCTTAACGAGATTTTGAAGGAGTTCAAAAATGGATTAGTCAAAGAAGGTGTTCTTGCCTATATTGTAAGGTGTGAAGTTGAGTAAAGACTCAAAACCCGACCACGGCAGAAGATAAAGAGAGAATGGAAGTCATTCCATATGCCTCAGCCATAGGTTCTATAAAGTATGCCATGTTGTGTACCTTGCCATGAGTTTGGCAAGGGGGTACAATAAGTGATTCAGGAGTAGATCACTGGACAATGGTCAAAATTATCCTTAGTTACCTTAAAGAGGACTAAGGAAATGTTTCTCGGTTATGGAGGTGATAAAGAGTTCATCGCAAAGAGTTATGTCGATGCAAGCTTTGACACTGATCTAGATGACTATAAGTCTCAATCTAGATGCGTATTTAACGTGGGAGCAATTAGCTAGAGTAGCTCCATGCAGAGCATTGCAGACATAGAAATTTTCAAAATACATACGGATCTGAATTTGGCAGACCCGTTGACTAAACTTCTAACACAAGCAAAACATGATCACACCTTAGTACTCTTTGGGTGTTAATCACATAGAGATGTGAACTAGGTTATTGAATCTAGTAAACCCTTTGGGTTTTAGTCACATGGCGATGTGAACTATGGGTGTTAATCACATGCCTCTCTAAAGGAAATATGCCCTAGAGGCAATAATAAATTTGTTATTTATATTTCCTTATATCATGATAAATGTTTATTATTCATGCTAGAATCGTATTAACCGGAAACTTGATACATGTGTTGATACATTGACAAAACACCGTGTCCCTAGTAAGCCTCTACTAGACTAGCTTGTTAATCAAAGATGGTTAAGTTTCCTAACCATAGACATGTGTTGTCATTTGATGAATGGGACCACATCATTTGGATAATGATGTGATGGACAATCCCATTCGTTAGCTTAGCATTATGAATGTTCAGTTTTATTGCTATTGCTTTCTTCATGTCAAATACATATTCCTTTGATTATGAGATTATGCTACTCCCGGATACCGATGGAATGCCTTGTGTGCTATCAAACGTCACAACGTAACTGGGTGATTATAAAGATGATCTAGAGGTATCTCCTAAGGTATTTTTTGGGTTGGCGTAGATCGAGATTAGGATTTGTCACTTCGAGTGTCGGAGAGGTATCTCTGGGCCCTCTCGGTAATACACATCATAAGAAGACTTTGAAGCAAAGTGACTAATGAGTTAGTTGCAGCTTGATGTATTACGAAATGAGTAAAGAGACTTGTCGGTAACGAGATTGAACTAGGTATGAAGATACCGACGATCGAATCTCGGGCAAGTAACATACCGATGGACAAAGGGAATAACGTATGTTGTCATAATGGTTCAACCAATAAAGATCTTTGTAGAATATGTGGGAACCAATATGAGCATCCAGGTTCCTCTATTGATTATAGACCAGAGAGGTGTCTCGGTCATGTCTACATAGTTCTCGAACCCGTAGGGTCCGCACACTTAACGTTTGATGACGATATTGTATTATATGAGTTATGTGATTTGGTGACTGAATGTTGTTCGGTGTCCTAGATGAGATCACGGACATGACAAGGGTCTCTAAATGGTCGAGAGATAAAGATTCATATATAGTACGATAGTATTCGGACACCGGAAGTGTTTTGGAGGGTATCAGGTACATATCGGAGTACCTGAGGGCTTACCGGAACCCCCGGGGAGAAGATATGGGCCATATAGGCGATAAAAGGGGAGAACACCAGCCCACAAGGGGTGGCGCCCCCCCTTAGGTAGGAGGTCGAATTGGAGAAGGAATAAGGGGGGTTTGGCCCCCCTTCCTTTCAATCTTACCTCTTCCTTTCTTCTTCGGTAAAATAAGGAAGGGGGGAGGCCGAGGGGAGGACCCGAAGTAGGATTCGGTCTACTTGGGGCACCCCTGACTTCCTCTCCTCCCCTCCAACCTATATATATATGGGGAGGGGGTGCCTAGAAGACACAACATCAAATGTTAGCCGTGTGCGGTGCCCCCTCCATAGTTTACACCCCCGGTCATATTCTCGCGGTGCTTAGGCAAAGCCCTGCACGGGTCACATCACCATCACCGTCACCATGCCATCGTGCTGACGAAACTCGTCTACTTCCTTGACACCTTGCTGGATCAAGAGGGCGAGGTACGTCATCGAGCTGAACATTGCAGAACTCGGAGGTGCCGTGCGTTCGGTACTTGATCGATCAGAGCTAGAAGAAGTTCGACTACATCAACCGCGTTGTCAAACACTTCTTCTTACGGTCTATGAGGGTACGTAGGCACACTCTCCCCCTCTCGTTGCTATGCATCTCCTTGATAGATCTTGCGTGAGCGTAGGAATTTTTTTGAAATTGCATGCTATGTTCCCCAATAGAAGAGCTTCCTATCCAACCAATCTCATCAATAAGAAGCTCAAACAAATTGATTGAAGCCACATATAATGTGGAGAAGAAGAAGAGGGAGAAAATAAGAAAACTAAAGGTATAAAGGTATCTCTCGCAAATAATGTTGCTCCTATTATTGTTGTGCCTCATGAAAGTGAATCAAAAATAATTGTGGAAGATGATACACTTGATGATGATATTGTTTTTTTTCTAATGGCACAATGTCCGAAGGAACTATTGAGGATGATTTTGATATGCTTATTAGTTGTTGTGACAATTATGATTGGGAAGATAATGATACTCTTATAATATTGAAAATCATTTTGGAACCAACATGGAAAATTATGATAATATTTCTCATACCATTGGTGCTATTCATACTATTAATGATAAGAGTGATTATAGTAATGATATACAATACCACAAGATTGGGGATGCTATGTTTGATGAGAATGACATGTTTGATTCTGTATTTGCTGCAAATAATGTTTATCCTAAGCTTAGGGATGCTATGCTTGATGAAGATGATCTTTTTAGCCCCCCCAGTTTTAATGATCAAATTTATGATACCATGCCTCCTATTTATGATGATTGCAATAATTATGAAAGCAGGTTTGGGAGTGTGTCAACTTTAGGTAATAATTTATCCTACTATTTTGGAGGGTGATGAATCTTATCATAACGATGAAAGTGGATTTGGAGAGGTCATGACTTCATTTAATGTTGAATCCACTACTTTGAGGTTTCAATTGATTATGGTGATAACGAAGTTGCTACTTATGATGATTATTGTGATGATACTTATGTTATAAATAGTAGTGAAAATTATTCTTGTAAAACTTGTCATAATTATGAATACCCTTTTACTGAACATTACTCTTTTAATGTGGAAACAATTTATAGTATTCGACTTTCATATGACACTCCCACTATTATGAATGAGAAGAGAATTGCTTATGAGAAGAGTAATAAAAATTCTAAGGTTGTGGATCATGAAAGGAATGCCTTTTGTGATAGTTATATTGTTGAATTTGTTCATGATGCTAGTAACAATTACTATGAGAGAGGAACATATGCTTTTACATATCTCAGTAATCTCAACTTTCCTCTCTATGTGTTGAATGTTTTAAAGTCTTGTTTGTTTTGCCTTCCTATGCTAGTTGATTCTTTCTCAAATAAATTAATTTATTACAAAATCCCTTCGCATAGTGTCGGTGTCGAAATGGGCAGAACTTGGGTAGGGGGGACCAAGCTATGGGATCAGATCGATGGGTAAGATGAGACCAGCGACACACTGTTTACCTAGGTTTCGACCATCTTGACGAGGTAAAACCCCACGTCATGTTCTTGCTTATATTGTGGATGTATCAAAGTACAGAGTTGATCTACCTGTTGGGGAACGTAGCATGCAACTTCAAACATTTCCTACGCTCACGCATGATCTATCTAGGAGATGCATAGAAATGAGAGGGGAGAGTGTGTATACGTACCCTTGTAGACCGTAAGAGGAAGCGTTTGACAATGCGGTTGATGTAGTCAAACTTCTTCTCTCTCCGACCAATCAAGTACCGAACGTACGACACCTCCGAGTTCTGCACACGTTCAGCTCGATGACGTCCCTCGCCCTCTTGATCTAGCAAGCTGTCGAGGAAGTAGATGAGTTCTGTCAGCACGATGGCATGGTGATGGTGATGGTGAAGTGATTCACGCAGGGCTTCGCCTAAGCACCGCAAGAATATCACCGAGGGTGTAAAGTGTGGAGGGGGGCGCCGCACACGGCTAACAATTGATGTTGTGTCTTCTAGGCACCCCGTCCCCACAAAAATATAGGTGGGAGGGTAGGGGAGGAGAGGTAGCCAGGGGGCGCCCCAAGTAGGATCCGAATCCTACTTGGGGTTTTCCCAAGTGGGGCCCCCTGCCTTATTTTACAAGAGAAGAAAGGGAAGGGCGAAGAGAGAAAGGAAGGTGGGGCCAAACCCCCCTTATTCCTTCTCCAATTCGGCCACATGCCTAAGGGGGGAGCACCCCCCCCCCTTCTGGGCTGGTGTGCTCCCCTCTTATGGCCCATATGGCCCATATCTTCTCCCCAGGAGTTCTGGTAACACCTATGGTACTTCGATATGTACCTGGTATCCTCCGGAACACTTCCTGTGTCCGAATAGTATCATCCTATATATCAGTACCTCTCGACCATTTCGAGACTCCTTGTCATTTCCGTGATCTCATCCAGGACTCCGAACAACATTCAGTCACCACATCACGTAACTCATATAATACAATATCGTCACCGAACATTAAGCGTGCGGACCCTACGGGTTCGAGAATTATGTAGACATGACCGAGACATCTCTCCAATTAATAACCAATAGCGGAACCTACATGCTCATATTGTCTCCCACATATTCTATGAAGATCTTTATCGGTCTAACCGTTATGACAACATATGTTATTCCCTTTGTCATCGGTACTTTACTTGCCCGAGATTCGATCGTCGATATCTTCATACCTTGTTCAATCTCGTTACGGTAAAGTCTCTTTACTCGTTCCATAATACATCATCCTGCAACTAACTCATTTGTCACTTTGCTTGCAAGGCTTCTTACTATGTGTACTACCAAGAGGACCCAGAGATACCTCTCCGATACTCGGAGTGACAAATCCTAATCTCAATTCATGCCAACCCAACAAAACACCTTCGGAGATAGCTATAGAGCATCTTTATAATCACCCAGTTACGTTGTGACGTTTGATAGCACATAAGGCACTCCTCCGGTATCCGGGAGTTGCATGATATCATAGTCAAAGGAATATGTATTTGACATACATGAAAGCAGTAGCAATAAACTGTACGATCAAATGCTAAGCTAACAGATGGGTCTTTTCCATAACATCATTCTCCTAATGATGTGATCCCGTTATCAAATGACAACTCATGTCCATGGTTAAGAAACCTTAACCATCTTTGATCAACGAGCTAGTCTAGTAGAGACTCACTAGGGACACGGTGTTTGTTTATGTATTCACACATGTATTAAGGTTTCCGATCGATACAATTCTAGCATGAATAATAAACATTTACCATGATATAAGGAAATATAAAATAACAACTTTATTATTTCCTCTAGGGAATATTCCCTTTTGTCTCCCAATTGCACTAGAGTCATGTGATTTAACACCAATAGTTCACATCTTTATGTGATTAACACCCATAGTTCACATCACCATGTGACCAACACCCGAAGGGTTACTGGAGTCAATAATCTAGTTCACAATGCTATGTGATTAATACCCAAAGAGTACTAAGGTGTGATCATGTTTTGCTTGTGAGAGAAGTTTAGTCAACAGGTCTGCCACATTCAGATCCATATTTATTTTGCAAATTTCTATGTCTACAATGAATACATGGAGCTACTCTAGCTGATTGCTTCCACGTTCAATACGTATCTAGATTGAGACTTAGAGTCATCTAGATTAGTGTCAAAGCTTGCATCGACGTAACTTTTTACGATGAACTCTTTGTCACCTCCATAACCGAGAAACATTTCCTTAGTCCTCTTTAAGGTAACTAAGAATAATTTTGACCGCTGGCCAGTGATCTATTCCTGGATCACTATTGTAACCGCTTGCCAAACTCATGGCAAGGTACACAAATAGATCTGGTACACAACATGGCATACTTTATAAAACCTATGGATGAGGCATAGAGAATGACTTTCATTATCTCTCTATCTTCTGTCGTGGTCGGATTTTGAGTCTTACTCAACTTAATACCTTGGAATGTAGGCAAGAACCCTTTCTTTGACTGATCCATTTTGAACTTCTTCAAAACTTTGTCAAGGGATGTGCTTTATGAAAGTCCTATCAAGCGTCTCAATCTATCTCCATAGATCTTGATACCCAATACATAAGTAGCTTTACTAAGGTCTTTTATTGAAAAACTTTTATTCAAGTATCCTTTTATGCTATCCAGAAATTCTACATCACTTCCAATCAATAATATGTCATCCACATATAATATTAGAAATGCCATAGAGCTCCCACTCACTTTCTTGTAAATACAAGATTCTTTGGAAGTCTGTATAAAACCATATGCTTTGATCACCTCATCAAAGCGTATATTCCAACTCCGAGATGCTTGCACCAGTCCATAGATGGATCACTGGAGCTTGCACACTTTGTTAGCACCTTTAGGATTGACAAAACCTTCTGGTTGCATCATATACAACTCTTCTTTGAGAAATCCATTAAGGAATACAGTTTTGACGTCCATTTGCCAGATTTCATAATCATAAAATGCGGCAATTGCTAACATGATTTGGACAGACTTAAGCATCGCGATGAGCGAGAAAGTCTCATCGTAGTCAACTCCTTGAACTTGTCGAAAACCTTTTGCAACAAGTCGCGGTTTATAGACAGTAACATTACCATCAGTGTCACTCTTCTTCTTGAAGATCCATTTATTTTCTATGGCTCGCCGATCATCGGGCAAATCCACCAAAGTCCACACTTTGTTCTCATACATGGATCCTATCTCATATTTCACGGCCTCAAGCCATTTATCGGAATCTGGGCTCATCATATCTTCTTCATAGTTCATAGGTTTGCCATGGTCTAGTAACATGACTTCCAGAATAGGATTACTGTACCACTCTGGTGTCGATCGTGTTCTGGTTGACCTACGAGGTTCGGTAGTAACTTGATCTGAAGTTTCATGATCATCATCATTAGCTTCCTCTCTAGTTGGTGTAGGCATCACGGGAACAAATTTCTCTGATGAGCTACTTTCCAATTTGAGAGAAGTTACAATTACCTCATCAAGTTCTACTTTCCTCCCATTCACTTCTTTCGAGAGAAATTCCTTCTCTAGCAAGGTTCCATTCTTGGTAACAAAGATCTTGCCTTCAGATTTGTGCTAGAAGGTGTACCGATTTATTTCCTTAGGGTATCTTATGAAGGCGCACTTTTCCTATTTGGGATCAAGCTTATCAGGCTGAAGCCTTTTGACATAAGTGTCGCAACCCCAAACTTTAAGAAACGACAGCTTAGGTTTCTTGCCAAACCACAGTTCATATGGTGTCGTCTCAACGGATTTAGATGGTGCCCTATTTAATGTGAATACAACTATCTCTAATTCATAACCCCAGAACGATAGTGCTAAATCGGTTAGAGACATCATAGATTGCACCATATCTAATAAATTATGGTTACGACGTTCAGATACATCGTTACTAATATTAGAAACTGAACCGGTATTAAATACCCAGGGGTTACTACAAACACTAGTAAGGTACACATTAATAACATGTATATCAAATATACCTCTGTTCACTTTGCGAACCTTCTTATCCGCCAAGTATTTGGGGTAGTTCCGCTTATAGCGACCATTTCCTTTGCAGTAGAAGCACTCAGTTTCAGGCTTAGGTCCAGCTTTGGGCTTCTTCACAGGTGTGACAATTTGCATTCCAAGTTCCCTTTATTTCCCTTGCCCTTTTTTGAAACTAGTGGTCTAGTTAACCATCAACACTTGATGATCTTTCTTGATTTCTACCTTCGCCGATTTCAGCATCGCGGAAAACTCGGGAACCATTTTCGTCATCCCTGGCATATTATAGTTTATCACAAAGTTCTAGTAGCTTGGTGATAGTGAAAGCACAAGTGCTCCCTGGGTGATTTTGGTAATTCATGACAACATATCTCTTGTTGGACTAATACATCTACCTAGTGTATTTCAGATAAGTTAAACAATGGAGTGGCATGGACATGGACAAGAGGATGTGGAACCCCTTCAAGATGCCAAGGACAAATATTGGCAAAAGCTCAAGACTCTACATTTTCCATTTTAGTGATCCAAGATCACATTGAGTTCCATAGGAAACCAATACTATTGAATGGGGATGAGGTGTTGCTTAATGGCTTGCTTGCTCAAAGTGCTTAGTGATATGCTCCAAAAGCCTCAGCCACTTTCTCACATCCACATATGTCCTAAACCTAAATGTCAAACTCGGCCCCACCGATTTTGTCTATCCAGCGCCATAGAGTTTCATTTAATCCAGCCACTGCCAAACCCTAGTCACTTCGGTCTCACCTATGGTATCTCGGTCTCACCGAGATGGGCTTGCAAATTCTCTGTGATCTATTGCAACATTTTCGGTCTAACCGAGTTTTTTCAGTCGGTCCCACCGAGTTTGCTTGACCAATACCTAATTTTCCCATTACCAAAATCGGTCCCACCAAGTTTGAGTAATTGGTCAAACCGAGTTGAGGTTTTACCCTAACCCCTGAACATAGGTCCCACCGAGTTGACCAAGTCGGTCCCACCGAAAACTCTAACATTCATATTTTTACCTGGACCGGTCTAACCGAGTTTTATGATTCGGTCCCATCGAGTTTGGGAATCTGTGTGTAATAGCTAGATTTTGTGTGGAGGCTATATATACCCCTCCACCCATTATTCACTCATGAAGAGAGCCATCAGAACGTGCCTACACTTCCAACATTCATTTTCTGAGAGAGAACCATCTGCTCATGTGTTGAGACCAAGATATTCCAATGCTACCACAAGAATCTTGATCTCTAGCCTTCCCCAAGTTGCTTTCCACTCAAATCATCTTTTCACCATAGCCAAATCTATGAGAGAGAGTTGAGTGTTGGGGACACTATCATTTGAATCACAAGAGCAAGGAGTTCATCATCAACACACCATCTATTACCTTTTAGAGAGTGGTGTCTCATAGATTGGTTACATGTCACTTGGGAGCCTCTGTCAAGATTGTGGAGTTGAACCAAGGAGTTTGTAAGGGCAAGGAGATCGCCTACTTTGTGAAGATCTACCCTAGTGACGCAAGTCCTTCGTGGGCGATGGCCATGGTGGGATATACAAGGTTTCTTCTTCGTGGACCCTTCGTGGGTGGAGCCCTCCACGGACTCGCACAACCCTTACCCTTCATGGGTTGAAGTCTCTATCAATGTGGATGTACTATAGCACCACCTATCGGAACCACGCCAAAAATCTCTGTGTCTCCAATTGCGTTTGCACACTCCAATCCCATCCCTTTACTTTCTTGCATGTTGCATGCTTTACTTGCCGCTGCTCATATACTCTTTGCATGCTTGCTTGAATTGTATTGTGTATGCTTGAAATTGTGTTAATCTATCACCTCAACTTCAAAAACTTAAAATATGTCAACTTTATTTGTTGAGGGTCTAATCACCCCCCTCTAGACACCTCTTCTCGATCCTTTCAATTTGTATCAAAGCTTTGGTCTCCATTGCTTTGGTTTAATCACTATTGGAGGAAGATGGACAAGTCTAAATTGGGGAGTCTTAGACGTAGAGTGCCTATGCTTGATGGGGAGTTCTTTAGTGAGTGGAAAAATGAGATGCTTGGAATTTTTCATGAATATCACTTGAATAAGTACATTACTACTCCTTGTGAACTCCTTGTTGATCCCTTGCATCCTACCCATGATGAGTCTCTTGACATGATCCGCAATCTTAGAACTATCAATCTTATCACTAGAGGCTTGCCTAGAAATTTGAATGGTCACTTGCCAACTCTTGATTGTGCTTATACTATATGGAGATTCCTTGATGAGCGATTTTCAGACTATTCCTTGAAAAACTTAGATGAGATTCTTCATAAGTCTATTGCTTTGAATAAGCTGAATCCCAATGATCCTAAGTTTGGAGATTGTTTAATTGGGGTTACCAATCTTATGTGTGCCAAATGAGATGTTGGAATCATTAGCAATATCATTTGTGAAGTTATTATAATTCATAGAGATGAACATTGTCAAAATCATATATCTAATGAATTACTCTCTCTAGGAAATGATCATTTCCAAAATGATGTTGAACATGGATACTATGATGAATATGATGATAATGACTTTGATCTTTAAGAATCTATGAGACAGTTTGGTCTTATGGCTAATCTTCGTGGCTACATGGCTGGAGGAAAGGAATGGGTTCTTGATAGTGGATGTATCGATCACATGGCCGGAGATAAAGATATGTTTTGTGAGCTTGCTGAAAACGACGGCCCTCGAAAGTATGTCACTTTCGGTGATAACTCAAAGGGTAAGGTGGCTGGCCTCGGTAAGCTGGAAATCTCACATGATAGCTCCATACAAAGTGTTATGCTAGTTGAATCTCTTGGCTATAATCTAATTTCTGTATCTAGACTAGCTGACTTTGGTTTCAATTTCCTATTTACTGAAGTAGATTGCCAAGTGTTTCAAAGTGATAATCATAAAATGGTCTTTATCGGCATACGTAGAGGTGATCTATACATTGTTGATTTCACTAAAAAGGCTCAACCTAGAACTTGCTTAATTGCTAAATCTTCCAAAGGCTGGTTGAGGCATAGACGGTTAGGTCATGTGGGCATGCGAAACCTTGACAAGCTTATTAAAGGTGATCATATCCTTGGTGTTAAAGATGTCATATTTGATAAGGATAGACTTTGTAGCGCTTGCCAAGCAGGAAAACAGGTTGGAGGAATCAACCCCATGAAGAACATCATGACCATGAGAAGACCGCTCGAGCTACTTCACATGGATCTTTTCGGTCCCAATGCTTACAAAAGTCTCAGTGGTAACTCGTTTGGACTAGTCATCGTTGATGATTTTTCATGATTTATGTGGGTGTTCTTTCTTGATGATAAATCACAGGTTCAAAAGATCTTCAAAAACTTCGCTAGGAAGGCCCAAAATCAATTTGAAGTGAAGATCAAGAAGGTTCACAGCGACAACGGAACTGAGTTCAAGAATGCCAATGTGGACACCATTCTTGACGAAGAAGCGATCTCACATGAGTTCTCAGCTGTGTACACGCCTCAACAAAATGGAGTTGTTGAGAGGAAGAACCGGACACTCATCAAAATGGTGAGAACAATGCTTGATGAGTACAAGACACCAAAACACTTTTGGGTAGAAGCGGTTGAGACAGCTTGTCATGCAATGAAACGTCTATATCTTCACAAGCTACTCGGCAAGACGAAGACGAGCTCCTCACCGGCAACAAACCCCAAGTTGGATACTTTTGGGTATTCGGCTCAAAGTGTTACATTCTTCACAAGCATCATCGTTCGAAATTTGCTCCTAAGTCTCATGAAGGTTTCCTACTCGGTTATGGCTCAAACTCTCACACTTACCGTGTCTACAACAATTTCACCCGAAAGGTTGAAGAGACGGTAGATGTGAAGTTTGATGAATTTAATGTCTCACAAGTAGAGCAATTGCAATTGATGTAGGTGACAAAGATCCTTCAGAAGCAATTCAAGACTTGTCTATCGGCAAGATTCGCCCAACGGAGGTGAAGGAGAGTACCTTGTCTGTCCAAGTGGAAGCCTCAACCTCACGCCAAGGTGAACCACAAGTTGACTTGGAGGCATCCACTAGTGGGACTCGTCAAGACGATGAGAACGAGGATGTACAACATGATGAACCTCGACGACCTCCTTCTCGACCTCCACGGGAGAACAACCACGCCAACAAAAAGGAAGAAAGACAAGAGGAAGAACAAGACAATGAAGAGGATGTTCCACCCCGGCCCAAACAAAAGCTATCACGAGTTCAAGCAAGAGTTTCAAGAGATCATCCCGTCGAACAAATCTTTGATGACATTCAAACCGGGAGAATTACTCACTCAAAATCTCATTTAGCTAACTTTTGTGAACATTACTCATTCATTTCTAGCATTGAACCTATGAAGGTTGAAGAAGCATTGGAAGATCCAGATTGGATAAATGTCATGCACTAAGAGCTACACAACTTTGAGAGGAACCAAGTGTGGACATTTATTGAGAAGCCCGATGAGAAGCACAATGTCATTGGAACCAAATGGGTATTTTGGAACAAGCAAGATAAAGATGGACAAGTTGTTTGCAACAAGGCTTGTCTCATTGCTCAAGGCTACACTCAAGTCGAAGGTATGGACTATGGTGAGACTTATGCCCCCGTTGCTAGACTTGAATCCATTCACATCTTACTTGCCTATGCCAATCATTATGACATTACCTTATACTCCCTCCGTTCCTAGATATAGGGTGTATAGTTTTTGGCACGGAAATTAAAGAACACACATGGAGGGAAAATTTCACAAGCTTCGAGTGAGATTACACATGACTAATTGACATGAGAAAATAGAGGAGCTTACATGATATAAGGAAATGTAATCAAATCCCTAAAAAAATTATCCAAACGAGTGGTGCAACGCAATACACCTTATATTTCGCACTTTTTCTCAAAAATCTATACACCTTATATCAAGGAACGGATGGAGTATCAAATGGACATCAAAAGTGCTTTTCTCAATGGTGAAATTGGGGAGGAACTTTATGTTAAACAACCTCCCGGCTTTGTTAATCCTAAGAAACCCAACCATGTTTACAAACTTCAAAAAGCTCTTTATGGTCTTAAGCAAGCTCCTGGAGCTTAGTATAAATGCTTGACTAAGTTTCTTCTTGATAAAGGGTTTGAAATTTGTAAAATAGATTCTACATTCTTTACTAAAAGGGTTAATGGAGAATTATTTTTGTGCCAAATTTATGTTGATGATATCATATTTGGATCAACTAACCCTCATTTTAGTGAGAAGTTTGGGAAGCTTATGTCGGAGAAGTTTGAGATGTCTATGATGAGTGAACTCAAGTTCTTTCTTGGTTTGCAAATCAAGCAAACTAAGGAGGGAACCTTTATATCTCAAACAAAGTATACCAAGGACTTATTTAAGAAGTTCAACATGCAATAATGCAAAGGTACAAATACCCCCAAGCCTACTAGTGGACATCTTGACTTGACAAAGTATGGCGAACCGGTTGACCAAAAGGTTTACTGATCTATGATTGGTTCATTGTTATACCTTTGTGCCTCCCGTCCTGGTATCATGCTAAGTGTGTGCATGTGTGCACAATATCAAGCAGCCCCCAAAGAATGCCATCTTAAGTCTGTGAAAAGGATAGTGAGATACTTAATACATACACCAAATTTTGGCATTTGGTATCCTAAGAGGTCTTCTTTTAACCTTGTTGGCTACTCTGATTCGGACTATGCCGGTGACAAGGTTGATAGAAAGTCCACTTCAGGTACTTGTCAATTTCTTGGTAGATCTCTCGTGTCTTGGTCCTCCAAGAAACAAAATTCGGTATCCTTATCTGCGGAATACATTGCTGCTGGTTCATGTTGTGCTCAGTTACTTTGGATGACCCAAACTCTTAAAGATTATGGGATATATGTGAAACATGTTCCATTGCTTTGCGACAATGAGAGTGCTATTAAGATTGCTCATAATCCCGTGCAACATTCTTGAACTAAGCATATTGAAGTTCGTTATCATTTCATTCGAGATCATGTTGCTAAGGGGGATATCAAACTTAAGCATGTTCATACCGACAAGCAATTGGCGGACATATTCACTAAACCACTTGATGAGAAAGTGTTTTGCAGGTTGAGAGGTGAACTGAACATCATTGATGCCTCAAATTTGGAGTAGAAACTCCATGTGGATGCATGCAAGGCATAAGCCTTACTATGACTAATCCTTGACCATTCTCTTATGATGATGATCGTATGTCTTGGATACTCTTCTACTCTTGCATGCTATCTAACCCTTGTAGGTACTTGGCTAAGCCCAACTCTATGACATTGCAACTCAATCACATTCTGAGAAATCTCTACATCTCGAAGTCTCTACAAAATGGTGGATGAACACAAGGAAGCATGAATCCATTCAATGTATCATTTGACAAATTCCTATATCAAATTTCAATTGATATCAAATTTCATGATTGTCACTTTGGATACACAAGTGCTCTTCCTTGCAAGACTAACCCATGTAGGAAGATGAACCTCAACTACAAGTGGTGCTCCAATTTCTTGATGATATACATCAACTACTTCAGCACCCTACACAAGTTCAACTACATGAACAAGTTCATCACCACCACCCAAGGTATGTCATTCCATCTTAGAGAAGCTTAACCCCGAGACATGGGTCAAAGCAACTCAACAAGATGAGAATACATCAAAATGCTTAAATGAAAAATGGCAACCCCATTTTGAGCTTAAACGATGAGTATGACCTATGATCAAGTGTCTTCACTTGACTCCTAAGTCAATATACTCTAACATAGGTGACTTTGTCGTCGACCAATTCTAGATGAAGTTTTCTGTTGTTTCTTTGTGCTCTTGGATTTGTCTCATGCATGCTAGTTCCCCTTTCAAAAAAAATTCATCTAGATGTCTTTTCTTTTCTCTGTTATTTTCTGCATTTCCCTGCATCCAATTCATTGCAAATCCTTCAGTTAATTCCTTGCATATTCTTGTGAGATCTTTTTGCCTAGTGAGCTGAGGTGACAAGAATTTACTCTCTGGGTTGAACTCGGTCTCACCAGATTGATTTCTTCGGCTGAACCGAATCAACTTGGTGCCACCGATTGCAACCACTCGGTGCTACCAGTTTCAGTCCTGAGACAAAATCTATGTCACTTGCATTCTGCATATTTGTCCCAGCTCCACTCTTTGTAACTTGTCCTCTACCAGCATCCTATATTACACGTGGCGTTGTAATGTGACTCCAGGACCAAACCTACTTGACTCATGCTCCAGAAGTCCCTTCTTGGAAATTGATGTTGAAGGGGGAGAGAGAGAGCACATCGAAGCTTATCACATAAGAGAGAATGCACTCCTCAAAGCTTCTCCTGATGCTCCTATCCTTAAGAGGAAAGTTGTCTCATGTCTTCAAGAGGGGAAAGACATGATAGTATATGTTATGACTTTATCTTGCTCTGATTTTCTTGTTTGCTCCGATTTTCTACTACCCTTGCTTCTCCCATTATCCCATGTAAGATTCTGGGGGAGAAAGACATCTAAAGGAAGAAAATCTTTGGAATTCATTGCATATCTTTATTCTTGGGGACATGTCAATAACCAAATAGAGTACCTAGTACTCACACTCTACATGTCATCCCAGTCTTGCTATTCTTGTGTTCTTTAGTTCTTGCTTTGTCTAGTAGTTGTTCTTGTGTTATCTAACCTTGTTTACCCAGGTAAATCTTATTCAAGCTAGCTCAAGACCACAAAGTAAGTATATGCATCACACTCATGTGCATGAAGATCTCTTGCTGTGGTACTCTTTTTTGCGAGAGAGATTCATAATCATGAAGGTATATTTCCAGTATCTATATCATTTGCTCTGATGCATATAGCCAAGACACATGTAACTCATTGCTTGCTCTGACATGTTTATACATTCTCATACTCTTATGATCTATCATCACATGATTGCATACATGTAGGGGGAGCCAATGCACGTTGCATGTCTTTCCAAAGCTTTACTTGCTATTTTCTTATGTCTTTATCTAAAGCTTTGATGTATGTTGTCATCAATTACCAAAAAGGCTCTCTGGGTGATTTTGGTAATTCATGACAACATATCTCTTGTTGGACTAATACTTCTAACTAGTGTATTTCAGATAAGTTCAACATTGGAGTGGCATGGACATGGACAAGAGGATGTGGAACCCCTTCAAGATGCCAAGGACAAATATTGGCAAAATATCAAGACTCGACATTTTCCATTTTAGTGATCGAAGATCACATTGAGTCCATACGAAAGCCAATACTATTAAAAGGGGATGAGGTGTTGCTTAATGGCTTGCTTGCTCCAAGTGCTTAGTGATATGCTCCAAAACCCTCAGCCACTTTCTCACATCCACATATGTCCTAAACTGAAATGTCAAACTTGGCCCCATAGATTTTGTCTATTCGGCGCCACTGAGTTTCATCTAATCCAGCCACTACCAAATCCTAGTCACTTCGTTCTCGCCAATGGGATCTCGGTCTCACCGAGATGGGCTTGCCAATTCTCTGTGATCTATTGCAACATTTTCGGTCTAACCGAGTTTGTTCAGTCGGTCCCACCAAGATTGCTTGACCAATACCTAGTTAGCTCATTACCAAAATCGGTCCCACCGAGTTTGAGTAATTGGTCCAACTGAGTTGAGGTTTTAACCTAACCCCTGCACATCGGTCCCACCGAGTTGACGAAGTCGGTCCCACCGAAAACTCTAACGTTCATATTTTTACCTGGATCGGTCTGACCGAGTTTTATGATTCGGTCCCACCGAATTTGGGAATCTGTGTGTAACAGCTAGATTTTGTGTGGAGGCTATATATACCCCTCCACCCATTCTTCATTCGTGAAGAGAGCCATAAGAACGTGCCTACACTTCCAGCATTCATTTTCTGAGAGAGAACCACCTACTCATTTGTTGAGACCAAGATATTCCAATCCTACCACAAGTGTCTTGATCTCTAGCCTTCCCCAAGTTGCTTTCCACTCAAATCATCTTTTCACCATAGCCAAATCTTTGAGAGAGAATTGAGTGTTGGGGAGACTATCATTTGAAGCACATGAGCAAGGATTTCATCATCAACACACCATCTATTACCTTTTGGAGAGTGGTGTCTCCTAGATTGGTTAGGTGTCACTTGGGAGCCTCCGTCAAGATTGTGGAGTTGAACCAAGGCGTTTGTAAGGGCAAGGAGACCGCCTACTTCGTGAAGATATACACTAACGAGGCAAGTCCTTCATGGGTGATGGCCATGGTAGGATAGACAAGGTTGCTTCTTTGTGAACCCTTCATGGGTGGAGCCCTTCGTGGACTCGCGCAACCGTTACCCTTCGTGGGTTGAAGTCTCCATCAACGTGGATGTACGATAGCACCACCTATCGGAATCACGCCAAAAATCTCCGTGTCTCCAATTGTGTTTGCACACTCCAATCCCATCCCTTTACTTTCTTGCAAGTTGCATGCTTTACTTTCCGCTTCTCATATACTCTTTGCATGCTTGCTTGAGTTGTATTGTGTATGCTTGAAATTGTGTTAATCTATCACCTCAACTTGAAAAACTTAAAAACTGTCAACTTTATTTATTGAGGGTCTAATCACCCTCCCTCTAGACACCTCTTCTCGATCCTTTCAGATAGTGACTCGAGAACTCTGTCAATCACTATCTTATCTGGAAGATTAACTCCCACTTGATTCAAGCGATTGTAGTACCCAGACATTTTGAGCATATGATCATGTGCTGAGCTATTCTCCTCCATCTTTTAGGCAAAGTACTTATCAGAGGTCTCATACCTCTCGACATGGGATGATCCTGAAATGCCAATTTCAGCTCTTGGAACATCTCATATGCTCCATGGCGTTCAAAGCATGGTGCAATAAACTATCAAGTAGTCATCATATCGAGCTTGTCAAACGTTCATAATGTTTGCATCTGCTCCTGCAATAGGGTTGTCACCTAGCGGTGCATCAACGACAGAATTCTTCTTAGCAGCAATGAGGATAATCCTCAGATCATGGACCCAGTCTGCATCATTGCTACTATCATCTTTCCACTTAGTTTTCTCTAGGAAATCATAAATAAATGGGGAGCTACATCGCGAGCTATTGATCTATGACATAATTTGCAAATACTATTAGGACTAAGTTATGTTAGGGAAAACGATAATTTCAAAAAAAATCCTGCGATCATGCAAGATATATCTAGGAGATGCATAGCAACGAGAGGGGAGAGTGTGTCCATGTACCCTCGTAGACCGAAAGCGGAAGCGTTATGACACCACGGTTGATGTAGTCTTACATCTTCACGATCCGACCGATCCTAGCACCGACGATACGGCACCACCGTGATCTGCACACGTTCATCTCGGTGACGTCCCAAGAACTCTAGGTCCAGCTGAGGTCGAGGGAGAGTTTCGTCAGCAAGACAACGTGGTGACGGTGATGATGAAGTTACCAGCGCAAGGCTTTGCCCAAGCACTACGACGATATAACCGAGATGGAAATTTGTGGAGGGGGCACCGCACATGGCTAAAAGATCAACTTGATCAACTTGTGGGTTTCCACCTAAAGGGAGAGGGGGGAAGGAAGGAGAGGGAGAGGGGAAAGGAAAGGGGGGGTGCCCCCCTTCCTTGTCCTATTCGGACTCAATGGGGAGGGGGCACGCGGACTGCCCCGGCCGCCCCCCTCTCTCTCTCCACTAAGCCCCATCGAGGCCCATTAGTTCCCCAGGGGGTTCCGATAACCCTCCGGCACTCCAGTTTTATCCGAAACTTCTCCGGAACACTCCCGTTGTCCGAACATAGTCGTCCAATATATCAATCTTTATGTCTCGACCATTTTGAGATTCCTCATCCTGTCCGTGATCATATCCGAAACTCCGAACAACCTTCGGTACATCATATCACCTAAACTCATAATACCAATCATCATCAAATGTTAAGCGTGCGGACCCTACGGGTTCGAGAACTATGTAGACATGACCGAGAGACCTCTCCGCTCAATAACCAATAGTGGAACCTGGATGATCATATTGGTTCCTACATATTCTACGAAGATCTTTATTGGTCAAACTGCATAACAACATACATTGTTCCCTTTATCATCGGTATGTTACTTGCGCGAGATTCGATCGTCGGTATCATCATACCTAGTTCAATCTCGTTACCAGCAAGTGTCTTTACTCGTTCTGTAATACTTCATCCTGCAACTAACTCATTGGTTACAATGCTTGCAAGGCTTATAGTGATGAGTATTACCGAGAGGGCCCAGAGATACCTCTACAAAACATGGAGTGACAAATCCTAATCTCGATATATGCCAACCCAACAAACACCTTCGGAGACACCTGTAGAGCACCTTTATAATCACTCATTTACGTTGTGACGTTTGGTAGCACACAAAGTGTTCCTCCGGTATTCGGGAGTTGCATAAGCTCATAGTCTGAGGAACTTGTATAAGTCATGAAGAAAGGAGTAGCAATTAAACTGACATGATCATAATGGTAAGCTAACGGATGGGTCATGTCCATCACATCATTCTCCTAATGATGTGATCCCGTTCATCAAATGACAACACATGTCTATGGTTACGAAACATAACCATCTTTGATTAAAAAGCTAGTCAAGTAGAGGCATACTAGGGACTATATGTTTTGTCTATGTATTCACACATGTACTAAGTTTCCGGTTAATACAATTCTAGCATGAATAATAAACATTTATCATGAATTAAGGAAATAAATAATAACTTTATTATTGCCTCTATGGCATATTTCTTCAAGTTCATGATAAGTTATAGTTCAGTTAATCAAATTACTTATGAACTCGCACTTAAATAGACAGCCCTCAAGTCCTCTAAGTGATACGTGATCCAAATCAACTAACCCATGTCCAATCATCACGTGAGATGGGGTAGTCACTAATGGTGAACATCTCTATGTTCATCATATCTACTATAGGATTCATGTTCGACCTTTCGATCTCTAGTGTTCCGGGGCCATATATGTACATGCTAGGGTCGTGAAGTTTAACCCAAGTATTCTACATGTGTAAAACTGTCTTACACCTGTTGTATGTGAACACAGAGTCTATCACACCCGATCATCACGTGGTGTCTCGAAACGATGAACTGTAGCAATGGTGCACACTCTGGGAGAACACTTTTACCTTGAAATTTAGTGAAGGGACCATCTTATAATGCTACCGCCTTACTAAGCAAAATAAGATGCATATAAGATAAATGTCACATGTAATCAAAATATGTCACATGATATGGCCATCATCATCTTGTGCTTTTGATCTTCATCTCCAAAGCATCATCATGATCTCCATCGTCACCGGCTCGACACCTTGATCTCCATGTTGCGTCGTGGTCGTCTTGCCAACTATTGCTTCTACAACTATCGCTAACGCATAGAGATAAAGTAAAGCAATTACATGGTGTTTGCATTTCATACAATAAAGGGACAACCATAAGGCTCCTTCCGGTTGCCAATAACTTTTAGAAAACATGATCATCTCATACAATAACGTATATCACATCATGTCTTGACCACATCACATCACAACATGCCCTGCAAAAGCAAGTTAGACGCCCTCTACTTTGTTGTTGCAAGTTTTACGTGGCTGCTACGGGATCCTAGAAAGAACCGTTCTTACCTATGCATCAAAAACCACAATTTTAATTTATCAAGTTTGCTGTTTTAACCTTCGGCAAGAGCAGGCCGCAGTCAAATCTGATTCAACAAAAGTAGGAGAAACAGACACCCGCCAGCCACCTTTATGCAAATCTAGTTGCATGTCTGTCGGTGGAGCCGGTCTCATGAACGTGGTCATGTAAGGTTGGTCCGGGCCAGTTCATCCAACAATACCGCCGAATCAAAATAAGACATTGGTGGTAAGCAGTATGATGATCACCGCCCACAACTCTTTGTGTTCTACTTGTGCATATCATCTACGCATAGACCTGGCTCGGATGCCATAGTTAGGGAACGTAGCATGCAATTTCAAAAATTTCCTACACTCATGCAAGATCTATCTAGGAGATGCATAGCAACGAGAGGGGGAGAGTGTGTCTACGTACCCTCATAGACAGTAAGCAGAAGAGTTTGACAACGTGGTTGATGTAGTCGAACTTCTTCTGGCTCCGACCGATCAAGTACTGAACATAAGGCACCTCCGAGTTCTGCACACGTTCAGCTTGATGACGTCCCTCACCCTCTTTATCTAGCAAGATGTCGAGGAAGTAGATGAGTTCCATCAGCATGATGGCATGGTGACGGTGATGGTGAAGTGATCCGCGCAGGGCTTCGCCTAAGCCGAACGAGAATATGACCGAGGTGTAAACTGTGGAGGGGGTGCCGCACACAACTAAAAATTGATGTTATGTGTTCTGGGCACCCCCTCCCCATATATATATATATATATATATATATATATATATATATAGGTGGGAGTGGAGGAGAGGCAGTCAGGGGGCGCCCCAAGTAGGATCTGCATCCTACTTGGGGTTTCCCCAAGTGGCGCCCCCTACCTTATTTTACCGGAGAAGAAAGGGAAGGGGGAAGACAGAAAGGAAGGGGGCCGAACCCACCTTATTCCTTCTCCAATTAGGCCACATGCCGAAGGGGGGCATGCCACCCCTTGTGGGGTGGTGTGCTCCCCTCTTATGGACCATATGGCCCATATCTTCTCCCCGAGGGTTCCGGTAACCCCTCCAGTACTCTGATATGTACCCGGTACCCTCCGGAACACTTCGGGTGTCTGAATACTATCATCCTATATATCAATATTTACCTCTTGACCATTTAGAGACTCCTCGTCATGTCTGTGATCTCATCTGGGACTCCGAACAACATACAGTCACCAAATCACATAACTCATATAATACAATATCGTCATCGAATGTTAAGCGTGCGGACCCTATGGGTTTGAGAACTATGTAGACATGACCGAGACACCTCTCTGATCAATAACCAATAGTGGAACCTAGATGGTCATATTGTCTCCCACATATTCTACAAAGATCTTTATCGGTCGAACCGTTATGACAACATACGTTAGTCCCTTTGTCATTAGTATGGTACTTGCCCGAGATTCGATCGTCGGTATCGTCATACCTAGTTCAATCTCGTTACCGGCAAGTCTCTTTACTCGTTCCTTAATACATCATCCTGGAACTAACTCATTAGTCACTTTGCTTGCAAGGCATCTTACGATGTGTATAACCGAGAGGGCCCAGAGATAGCTCTCCGACACCCGGAGTGAAAAATCCTAATCTCGATTCACGCCAACCCAACAAAACACCTTCGGAGATACCTGTAGAGAGCATCTTTATAATCATCCAGTTAAGTTGTGACATTTGATAGCACAGAAGGCACTCCTCCGGTATCCGGGGGTTGCATGATCTCATAGTCAAAGGAATATGTATTTGACATGAAAGCAGTAGCAATAAACTGTACGATCAAATGCTAAGCTAATGGATGGGTCTTTTCCATCACAGCATTCTCCTAATGATGTGATCCTGTTATCAAATGACAACTCATGTCCATGGTTAGAAAACCTTAACCATCTTTGATTAATGAGCTAGTCTAGTAGAGGCTCACTATGGACACGGTGTTTGTTTATGTATTCACACATGTATTAAGGTTTCCGACCAATACAATTCTAGCATGAATAATAAACATTTATCATGATATAAGGAAATATAAAATAACAACTTTACTATTGCCTCTAGGGCATATTTACTTCACTACCTCGGGATCGTAAGTTGTGTACTAAACCCTAAGGCTAATGATGATGATAATTGATGTCCCTCTACGAGCTAAACCCTCCGGTTTATGTAGGCACCGAGGGTATCTAGGGTTACACATGGTCGGTTGTCATCTAGGGGTTACATGCCAAACTTAATGGATATCCTTGGAGTACCCACGAAGTACTTGATAGACCCCGATATGATCACGCCACAGGTTAGGCCTCCGGAGTCCTTCCTCATCAATGGGACGTCAGCCCGGCCCATAGATGTAACATCCCAAATTTTCAATTTGGAATGTTATACATTATGTCATCATTGCATATCATATTTTATGGCATTTTGAGTTGATCCTAGAAATTCTACGCAACTCAAGGACCCACAGAGAGAGTTGGGGATTTTGTTATTTTCATATTTGAGTTTTCTCAAATTTTGAAAAGGGGATCATTTGATTTTAATTATTTTCTCTTCTAATATTTTAGTTATGAAAATAAAAGAGAGGGGATAACATGACTTCCCCAAAATAAAGAAATATTGGAGGTTTAATATTAATATCAAATAAGATTTTATTCGGAGTGTTTATCGCTATTTTATTTGAATTAGGAAAACTATGCGTTTTTCAAAATTGCATTAGAGTCCCAAATAAATGTTCACTTTGTGCGCTATATTTTTAGAGGACGGGGAAAATTTATTTCAGTATTTTTGGAGTCGGTTTAGTATTTCTCTTATTTATTTTTCTGCGCGCGGAATTATTTTAGAAAAATCCCACCGACCTAGCCGGGTCGTGCCCAACTAGGACTTCAACCCGATCGACCCTTTAAGAGGAGAGGGCCCGAGCCACCGAAACCCTAGCCCCGCCCCAGCCCCGCAGCCCGCCATCGCCGCTAGCGCCGGACGCCGCTGCCGCCGCCGCCGGACGCCGCCTCGCCGCTCGTTCCGCCGCCGCTGGACGCTGTCGCCGCCGCCCGCCCTCACAGCCGACACCGCCACCGCCGGACGCCGCCTCGCCGGAGTGGCCCGCCGCCGCCGCCATTGTCACGTGAACCTAGATGCGTTTTTTTATTTTATTAGATCGGTTTGATTTTTTTCCGGTTTAGTTATTTAGCAAACGCCCGTTCATACGTTCGTTTTAGCGAATCGTTTTCACCCGTTAACCGCAGACAGTGAACGTTCGTTCGTTAGGTTGTTCGTCAGTTTTTCTTTTTCCATGGATTTTCCGTGATTATTTTCGATCGTGATTTCTGCCCTGATTTTCGTTTTAGTTTATCTTTTCGCTCGTTTATTGGAATCAGGCGATTCAAGCGCCTAGATATTCGTCTTGAAGCCCTCTTTCTGTTTAACAAACTTGAACAAGATTTTGCTACTGTGAAATTCGATTTAAGTCGAGATTAGTAAACGGAGCTTATTTCTTTCGCAGTTTGAGTTTCGTTGCTTCGTTTGATTTGATTCTTTTTGCACACCGGAGTTCTTAAGTTGAACTTTCTGGTTAGATCTCTTATTTGAGTTTTACCTGTGCTTCTAGTTGAGTGCTTATTGTATGCTTGTTTGTTTGCGATAGAGTACCCGGAGTGCGAAGCATGCTACTACGAGTGTCTAGGTTTCACGGATCATCAGCAAGGCAAGTAACACTTTGATCATACCTCTTTACTAGCCATTTTATTGCATTAGATCAATCCTCAAACAATTGCATGATTAGGATCTGTTTTAACATGTGGGTTTTGGGAAGTAGATGAGGTAGTACCTATTGTCTTGTTTATTATCAAACCTTGGGAGTTCCTTCTATGTTGCTTATATTGCTATGCTATGCTCGTAGACGTGGATTGGTTCGAGTGATTCATGACAGATGTGAGTTTGGTTAATTAATGGTTGAATTAATGTGGCTACTTAAATACACATCTGGGTGGATTGCTTGAAGGCACCCTGGAGTACCTAGTGGTTGTCAGGGCACCTGGAGAATCCAGTGTTGTCCTAGGATATCCCGGAGTACCCGTGTGATCATCCTACGGTCCGCCACCCAGTCTCAAAGGGATCATAAGATTATTCATGCTAGAAACTTCCGTGTGCAGCCACAAACCAATATGGGCTCTGACATAGTTGAGTAAGTTGCGTGAAGCTCTTGAAGAGGTAGACTAGCAGATGTAGTGGGTTGTAGGTGGTACTGTCTATCCAGAGTAGAGAGTTAATGCTTCAGAAAGACTGTGTCTTGAATCTTCAACCATGGATGTATTCGAGACTTGTGGGGAAAAGTGCGCAAACCTCTGCAGAGTGTATAAACTAATCATGGTTAGCCGTGTCCCCAGTTATGGACATCTTGAGTATATGGTTCTTGGATTATCATGTTGATCTCATCACTCTTAATATAATTTGATTGGCTTTAATGATGATGCTTAATTGGGATTGAGTTGGAGGAACCTTCTCAATGTTTAGCAGCCACCATGATAGTTAAATAAAATTTATTCCTTTGTTATAGGGAAAAATCGGCTTTATGCAAAACTGTAACCATAGAGCTTTCCACCAGCCATATATGCATGTAGTGATAGCAATTATTCTATTCATTACTCTCTTGTGTTACATTGCCAGCATATTCCATGTGCTGACCCGTTTCGGGTTGCAATGTTCATGTAGCAGACTTTTTAGACGACGAGTAAGGTGCCATAGGTCGTTGTCTTTCACTCAGTGATGCCGTTGGAGTTGATGGACTCACTTTATCTTCCAAGCCTTCCGCTGTTATCGTTTTTAGATGGCCTTAAGCCATATTGTTGTAATAAGTTCTCGTTTGGAGACATTCGATGTAATAACTGTGTGATTGCTACTCTGTTATAAATCCTCAAGTACTGTGCGTGCCAGCATTACCGATCCAGGGATGACACTTATGCACAGAGATCAGACTGTTTGAGGTCTGGTCGCTATAAGATGGTATCAGAGCACACGCTGAATGTAGGACAGGACCACTAAGCTAAAGCCCGATATAACTACTCTCTTCACATTTCTGACTCCTCTCCCTTTTCTACTCTTTACGATGGCGGATGCAAGGAACAAGTTCACGCAACCGAATGAAGATACACCTTTTGGACGCCACTTGAAGGAAGTCATTAGATACCTGAACAACGGAATACCAAGCTTCACCGGAACCTACATCGCCACTTTACCAGAAGAGGAGCATTGGATGATTCGAGTTCAAGTTCCAGGATGGACATTCGTGCCAGTCACTGAGCCCATAGAGTTTTTCTTTGATGCACCAACCTGGAGTCTAGGAAAGAGCATGGGGGCCCACATCACCATGGGACGCATTGGAGAAGTTTAATACAAGGATCTCAAGGATACTATCTACCAGATTTGTAGGCGCCGAGATGAGCAATGGGAGATGATCAGCACCAGGAAGGATAGGTCCATTGCAGCTTTCATCCAGGAGTTAAGCCAGCACATTCATCACCAGGAGAACCAGGTGTGCGCAGGCATGATAGATCAGAAGAAGGCAATGGCCAGGATCACGGAGCTAGAGGAAGAACTCAAGTCTACACGCGATGGCTATGAGGAGGAAATGATGATACTCATGGAGAAGAATGACGATCTGATCAAGAAGCTAGGAGTATTCATGGGAGACCCCGCGCCAGGAGGAGAAGAAGACGATTCCACTTGCACGGAGAACTACATCATCATCGACGACTATCGGTGTCAAAACCGGTGGATCTCGGGTAGGGGGTCCCGAATTGTGCGTCTATGGCTAATGGTAACAGGAGGCGGGGGACACAATGCTTATCCAGGTTCAGGCCCTCTTGATGGAGGTAATACCCTACTTCCTACTTGATTGATCTTGAAGATATGATTATTACAAGAGTTGATCTACCACGAGATCATAGAGGCTAAACCCTAGAAGCTAGCCTATGATTATGATTGTTGTTGTCCTACGGTCTAAATCCTCCGGTTTATATAGACATCGAAGGGGGCTAGGGTTACACAGAGTCGGTTACAGAGAAGGAGATCTACATATCCAAATTGCCAAGCTTGCCATCCACGCAAAGGAGAGTCCCACCCGGACACGGGGCGAAGTCTTCAATCTTGTATCTTCATTGTCCAATAGTCCGGCCAAAGTATATAGACCGGCTGTCCGAGGACCCCCTAATCCAGGATTCCCTCAGTAGCCCCTGAACCAGGCTTCAATCACGATGAGTCCGCGTGCAGATTGTCTTTGGCATTGCAAGGCGGGTTCCTTCTTTGAATACTCCATAGAAGATTTTGAACACAAGGATCGTGTCTGACTCTGCAAAACAAATTCCACATACCACCGTAGCGAGTACAATATTCCACAAATCTAATCTGTTGACAACTTTTCACAGCGTGACATTACGACATGGCCCGGTCATTATTCGAACCGTTTTTCTCAACCAGCTGTTGCACATATTGCGAGGCGGTTTCCTTGGCACGTCTTGTCGAAGCAGAGATCATGTCCCCTTATCACGGGATTCTCATCAATACGGGTGTGGGTAACCCAACCGCGCCATCAATCGCGGTGCTTGGGGAATAAGCAATTTTACGGGGCAAGTGGGGAGGCGCACAGTTTCTACCGCCTTTATAAAGGAATAGGGATTACTCTTTTTCACCCACGCCTTCTTCTTCCCTTGCCCATCCATTCTCGCACGCTCAAGCTCTAGCGCCCAAGTTCTCACCTTTCTCCGCAAAGCCATTCGAAACATGTCCGGAGCGGGAGGCAAGTGGATGGTGTCCTCCGTTACGGAGGAGGACGTCATGAAGTTCAGGGAGGCCGGATACCTGGCCGCAAATATCGCGCACCGGCTCCCGGACGCATGGCAGATCATCCCTACTCCGGAACCCCACAAGAGGGTTGTATTCCTTGCCCACTTCGTCCGTGGACTGGGATTTCCCCTCCACACATTTGTCCGCGGGCTCATGTTCTATTACAGGCTGGACTTCCATGATCTGGCCCCCAATTTCATCCTCAACATCACGGCGTTTATCGTCGTGTGCGAGGCCTTCCTCCGCATCAAGCCCCACTTCGACCTGTGGCTGAAGACCTTCAACGTGAAGCCGAAGGTGGTGGTCGGCCAGCAAGCGGTGTGCGGAGGCGCCATGGTGGGCAAGATGCCCAACGTCATTTGGCTCGAAGGCTCCTATGTGGAGACCGTGAAGGGGTGGCAATCAGGGTGGTTCTATATCACCGAGCCGCGTGATGCCAATGGGGAGGCGGCAACCGAATTTCAATTTGGCATCCCCATTCGGCTCACCTCCTGGAAAGAGAAGGGCTTAGCCTGGGGTGTGCCGGCGGCTGACCCGACTCCAGAACTGTGTCAAAAATATGATAAGCAAGAAAATCAAGCTTGTCAATGTGGTCCAAGTCATGCTCTTCCGCCGGATCCTATCGTGTCAAAGACGGGAATTTAATATGTGGGAGTTCGACCCGGCCAAACACCAGACGCTGCGAGAGCTCTTTGACACGACGCACAAAGATGTCTGGAAGGTGCTATTCAAGGCCGCCGAGGTACCTCTTCCCATTATCGAGGACCGCGGACTCAGCGCAAAGCGCCCCGCCAATCTGGTAAGCTCTCTATATTTTACAAGATGCTCCTTTCCCCAGTATATTTGTGGGAGGAATCTAATTCCCCACACCAAATTAACAGGACTGGGTGGCGACAGCGGAGTAGATCGACTGTCCAGCTGCACTACCTGAAGATGCAGCAACAGCTCTCCTAACGGAGATGATGTTTCCAGCGCCCTATGAGGTGCCGGAGAATAAGGCCAAGAAAAAGACCGCGGGGACCAGGAAAGGTCTCCGACGCAAGGTTGTATCGGACTCATCGTTCGAAGACACCGAGGCGCCCCGTTTGGGGAGGGGGGAGAAGAAAAGGAAGGCCGCCCCATTTGGGGAGGCCGAAGGGTCCAAGAAGGGCTCCGGACCACTCCACAACCGCCGCCTACAGCGACGAGGAGTGGTTGCCCAGGGACAAGCCCCTCGCGAAGTCGTAAGTACCCGGACACTATAATACTTCCAGTGTGTTTTGCTTTATTGCTTCTTATCATGTCAAATATGATTGTGCAGTCCGTCAAAAGCCCATATCAACGTATCCTCCTCGGATGGGTCTTTGAGACAGTCGGCGATGAACAGCGATTCACTCCTGACGGCCACTACCCCCTGGCCCGCGGACGACACCATGGTGTTGTCTCAGAGGATATCGGACCAGGGGTAGACAGTTCTGGAGAGGCCCCAAGGTGAAATCCCAGACGCCGGGCACGCGGGAGGGAAGACCTCCATGGATGCTGAGAACGGGGGCCGCAACAAGTCTGGCCCCTAGTCGGATACTGCGCCGGAACCTGCAGTGGTTCCGGATTTGGGCAGGCGGCCTCTCTCCAAGGGGGGTGAGCCGCCTGTGCCGATGACCTCTGTCCATCCAAAGGCATCGGACAACTTGCTGGAAGCGCTTCGCGACGCTTCCATTGAGGAAGAGCACCGCACCATCATGAGTGCGGTGATTGAGAAGGTTCAGTCCGCCAAAAGCGGATTGACTGAAGCCTGCGCCAGCCTCCTAACAGGCTTTGAGGTAAGTAATCAAGTTATGAGAAAATATCACAGCATAGACAATAGCCCCTGATGCTCTGTTTGGTGTTCGGAAAGAAAGGCCGAACAGAGGATGAAATAACATCCAAAGGAGTCTGATAGAGTGTGTCTATGTGAATAAGCAGGCATCGCTGCTGGCCGTCGCCGCTCGTACTACGGAGGTCTCCGGACTGAAGCAGGACCTGGAGCGAACCGAAGGGAAGCTTGGCCTCGAAAAGAGGCAGCTCGAGGAGAACAAAGGTACATAATACATTGTCTCTATATTGATAAAGAAGGATGGTTTTACCTCATAGAATCGTCATGAACTTTAATAGGGGCCACAACCGAAGTGGCGGCACTGAAAAAGGTATTGTCCGAGGCCGAAGACAAAGCGGCCAAGGAGTGCATCGAGCGTGAAAAGCAAGAGGCCCGAGTCGACGAGGTCCAGCAAGAGCTCCAGGATTTCGTCAAGAAATACGAGTCCTTGGAGTGTGACTCTAAGACACAAGAGTCTGAGCTTGCGAAGGCCCTCCAGAGCGCATGAGACGCCAAGGCCGAAACCCAAAAGGCCCTCCAGGAGATTGAGGTGGCCAAGAAGATTGTGGTGGGTAAGGCATTCAATATGCAAACAAGCATGTGAAGGAGACTTTCCTTTTACTTACCCGAATTTGGAGCTCTCTAGGAGCATTCGCAGATCTGCCGCGCAGCATATCTGATGCCGCGGAGTACTACCGAGCTAAAGAAGGGAGCTCGACGGAAAAGTTGTTCTGGTCCCAGTATATTGGGGCCGAACATCTGATGACCTTGAGCGACCAGCTGAAGCAACTAGTCGAACTTCACAAGGAGACCGAAGTGGCCATGAAGGGCCTTATAGTCTGGATGTGGCCTTGCAAGCCCCTGCCTTGCAGCTACTTCGGCCTGGTGAAGCGGCTTGTGTCTGCCTGTCCCTGGCTCGAAGTCATAAAGCGGTCAGTCTGCATTGAGGGTGCACGCAGGGCCTTCGCCCGTGCGAAAGTGCACTGGGCGAAGATGGACACTGAGAAGCTGGTGATGGAGGGGCCACCGAAGGGCAAGGAGCACCGCCACCCTGAAAAGTATTATGACGGTGTCATCAAGGGCGCCCGCCTTGTGGCGGAGGAATGTGCCAAGGATGTAATATTTGAATGAATGCACTCATTTGATCCTGTAATATGAAAATGAGTTCATGTGCGCTATATAACGCTTGTTGATTTAAAAAATTACCTTCTGTGTGGCCGTTTGTAAAATATGAGAGTTGGCCAGTCGTCGGTTTCTGCCCCCACATAACTAGTACTAGGGTATTCGGGATAAATCTAAACACTCTTCATCCAAATTTTTGGTCCTTTAATGAGGTCTTTAGCGCAGCGAACAAGGCAATCGGACTATACAGCTTTCTCACTCTCACTTAGCCATAGAACTCTACAATTTTAAATTTTGGCGAAGCCCTGTCGGTGTACTAAAGTAGGGGCACTCCTTTGTACCCCCTTACTTGTGCACGGGCAGTCAGAACCACAGGCCGAAGCCACACTTAGCAGGGCAAATGGGGGGAGGTGAAGCCGCAAGATGATCAGCACAACATCAAAGACCGAGACCACAGAGAGCAGATGGACGAAGCAGATTTCCCCGGCAAGACCCTTGCCGGGGCAGCCTCAGCAGCCCGGGCAAGCCCCTTGCCGGGGCGGCTCGCCCACACCAATGGAGTGAGCCACCCTCGAACCCCACGGTCTCCAACAACATCAACCACGTTGGGCCAGGTCTCGGGAGGCACCTCCGTGGTGGCATGCAGATCTTTGTGAAGACAAAGAATATTCAAGATAAGAGGAGGATTGGAAGGCAACAATCCTCGACAAGATTCTTGCCGAGGAAATCCACAAGACCCCCGGCAAGATCCTTGCCGGGGAGGACAGCGCGCCACGGCAAGACCCTTGTTGGGCCACCCGGCAAGACCCTTGCCAATGGCGTCAGCGGGGCCATTGCGAGGCCCGCACCAACCAAGTCTCCACCGCCGTTCACATGCAGCTGCCAGCCCAACCAGTTGGGCAGGCACCTGCGTGGCAACATGCAGCTTCCATGCCAATTCAGCACATGCCTGCGTGGCGGCATGCAGATCTTCGTGAAGGCTCCACCACCACGCCACCTCACCTGCTTGCCTTCCTACATGACGCCGCATGCATCGCTGGCCAGGGCGCGTGTCGAAGCGAGGAGGAGCGATGACAGATGGGGCAGGCCTTGCTCCCGTCCCTGATAAAGCAAGAGGACACCTATGCTACGCATTAAATGCGCCTTGCCCTGTAATACGAGTGATAAGCTCATAGCACTGTAGGCCTTTCCACCTCCTGTGTGCCACTGTGGCAGCCCCTTTCGACTATAAAAGGAGGCCCATGGCGAACTGGAGAGGGATTCAGCTCTTTTGAACCACACAGCCACGGTAGCTAGTTGAAGAGCTCAAGAACACTCAATACATCCACCAAAGTAGGACTAGGGTTTTACGCGTTACTTGCGGCCGGAAACTAGGTAAACGATCCTTGTGCTGGCTACTAATCTTGCTCTTCTCACAATCCCGTGCCCCGCAACCGCAGAAGGGGTCCTCGTGATCCCATAGTGTCGTTTCCCACCGACATCTTTGGCGCGCCAGGTAGGGGGGAGCGATTGTGAGAATCTGGTCTAGTAGTCGGCCTAGCAGTTCTTCATCACCATGGCTCCTAAGAAGAAGACGACCACGATGATCGGTTCATCCGGGACCTGACTGCCAGTACCGGTGCGGACCAGTAGTGGGCCAGTCACGGAGAGAACCCGTGGCGCGGCCCGCGAATATCCACATCACCCTGGCAGTCCAGGCCTGGTGAGCGGCATTGTTCGTACGCCAGGCGAGGAGCCACGCGTCACGGGCTCCAAAGACGGAGTCAGGCCCCTCGCAGGTGGCGCGGGGCCATCCAGGGGCGTCGTCATGCCGCCAGAGGGCAGCGCGGCGACCTCCAAGATACCAACACCGGTGCCCACGGCGTGCTCTTCTCAGGTCGTGCGCGATGAGCAGCGCCGCCCTGCTGGTGACCCTGGGCGTCGCCCTGTGAAGAGTCCCATGCTCCCTTCACCTACTGAGGAGGGCTAGGATGCGCACCGAGGTGCTGGCAGAGGTGGCGGACAGCTGCGGGGCCGTGATGGGGCTCCTTCTAACGCGGTTAGAAGTCGAAGCGCATCACGGTCCACACAGCTTTCGCTGCCGCCCATGCCAGCGGAAGCCCTAGCACGCGCGCAGCTGCTCCTCAACTTTTCTCCCGCTGCAGAGAAGCTTGACGAATGAAGGGCCACCGTCCGAAGCCTCGTCGGCATCGCTAACAACGTCGAGTTGCGGCCGGCGGGACCTGTAGGTCGTCGCTCCGTCAAGCCACCGCATGCCAGCGGAGGTCAGGCCGGAGGCGATGCGGCCATGATGCACTCCCCTCCTCCGTACCGGCCACCGCGGGTGTCGATCCGTCGCGACGACGCTCGTGATGATATCTCCATAGCGTCGTCCTACCCGCGAACCCACCGCGACCAACATGAAATTCTTCAGGAGTGAGCTCATGAAGACGCTCGAACCACCATCGAGCGTCGGCGTGACGCGCGCCACCAGTTCGACAGGCAGGCATGGCCCACTACGGACCACCCAACACCGGGAGGCTATGGTGGCCTACCCTACAAGGTGGGTTGTCCGGCTTTCATCCGTGAGCTGCGGCAGTTCAAGTGGCCCTCCCACCGCACGTTCAAGCCCGAAGTTGGCGGGAAGTACAACGTCAAGACTCACCCGTCGGAATTCCTCAGCATCTACACCATCGCGATGCAAGCTGCTGGGCCCCGCGACGATAAGGTGCTTGCCAATTACTTCCCGTTGGCACTCAAGCCCAATGTTATGTCATGGTTTATGCATTTGCCGGTGGACTCCATTTCTTCTTGGGAGGATCTGTGTCATGAGTTTGTCGGCACCTTTACTGGATGCCACCAAGCTCATGGCCAGGCGAGCGACTTGCATATCATCCCCCAAAAAGAAGGAGAAAACTTGCGTAAGTACATCCAAAGGTTCAGCCGAGTGTAGTGCAACATTCCTGACGTTCATCCTGCCGCCGTGTGTCGGTGTCAAAACCGGTGGATCTCGGGTAGGGGGTCCCGAACTGTGTGTCTAAGGCTAATGGTAACAGGAGACTGGGGACACAATGTTTACCCAGGTTTGGGCCCTCTCGATGGATGTAATACCCTACTTCCTGCTTGATTGATATTGATGATATGAGTATTACAAGAGTTGATCTACCACGAGATCATAGAGGATAAACCCTAGAAGAAAGCCTATGGTATGATTGTTGTTGTGCCCTACGAACTAAACCCTCCGGTTTATATAGACACCGGAGGGGGCTAGGGTCACACAGAGTCGGTTACAGAGAAGGAGATCTATCATCCGAATCGCTAAGCTTGCCTTCCACACACAGGAGAGTCCCATCCGGACACGGGACGAAGTCTTCAATCTTGTATCTTCATAGTCCAACAGTCCGGCCAAAGTATATAGTCCGGCTATCCGGATACCCCCTTATCCAGGACTCCCTCAGTAGCCCCTGAACCAGGATTCATTGAAGATGAGTCTGGCTCGCAGATTGTCTTCGACATTGCAAGGTGGGTTCCATCTCCGAATACTCCATAGTAATCTTCAAACACTTAAATCGTGTCTGGTCTGTGCAAGATAAATTTCACCTACCACCGTAGAGAGAATAATATACCACAAATCCCACCTGCTGATAGCTCTTCGCGGCGTGACATCACGCCACGGCTCGGTCATTATTCAAACCGTTTTTACAACCAGCTACCGCACATATTGCGAGGCGGTTTCTTTGGCACGTCTTGTCAAAGCAGAGTTCGTGTCCCCTTATCTCGGGATCTTCATCAATGCGGGTATGGGTAACCCAACCAGCGCCATTAACCGAGGTGCTTGGAAAATAAGAGATTTTGAGAGGCAAGTGGGGAGGCGCACATTCTGTACCGCCTTTATAAAGGGATAAGGTTCTCCCGTTTTCACCCACGCCTTCTTCCTCCTTTGCTCATCCGTTCTCGCATTCTCGAGCCCATGTAATAGTAAGCTGACGATGTACATTATTTTCCATTGTTATTTGAATAATACGTCAAGACGTATGTGTACAAGTGGCATGACAAGCAAAATAGGACTATTTGACATGTCCTTAACCAAGAGCAAGCTTCGTGTGGGTATGTATAACAGGTATAGCGATCGATATCAGAGACCACCTGGGGATTCCCTTGTACACCGAAGCTTCTTGTCTCCTTGGTGTTTCCATCCCGTTATGGGTCCGATAGTCGGACTATCGGAAGAGCCTCCCGAAAATAGGGACCTAGAAAGCAAAGGTGTGAGGATATACGGAACCTCCGGTGGTTGAGTCGCATTGTGGACCGTGTCGTAGCCGTGCCTCCGCCTAATCCAGTTGTATTTTGAGTGCGTAATTATGTACGCACGGCACAAATTTCGCCGCTTGACTGGGACTAGGGCGGAGGCCGAATTGCTAGTCGAGCTCGGGACGTGCCAGACGATCCCGTTGCAGGGTACTCCGGACTCGCTTGATGGTGTCCGGGGGCTTTATCGCTGAATTGGCGGTCTGCCTAAGAAGGTTGCTTTGTACTTCTGCTGTGATGGCCGTAGTGTGCTCCTCCGTATGGAGCAAGTGCTCTGTGTTTCCATTAACTTTTATAACCCCGCGAGGTCCTGGCATTTTGAGCTTGAGGTATGCATAATGCGGTACCGCATTGAATCTGCAAATGCGGTTCGTCCGAGCAGTGCGTGATAGCCACTGCGGAAGGGGACGATATCGAAGATTAACTCCTTGCTTCAGAAGTTGTCTGGAGATCCGAAGACCACTTCCAGTGTGATTGAGCCCATGCAGCAGGCCTCTACACCTGGTATGACACCTTTAAAGGTGGTTTTTGTGGGTTTGATCCTTGAGGGGTTGATGCCCATTTTGCGCACTGTATCTTGATAGAGTAGGCTCAGGATGCTGCCACCGTCCATAAGGACTCGTGTGAGATGGAATCCGTCAATGATGGGGTCAAGGACCAATGCGGCCGAACCGCCATGACGGATACTAGTAGGATGGTCCCTGCGATCGAAAGTGATCGGACAAGAAGACCATGGGTTGAACTTTGGGGCGACTGGCTCCATCGCATAGACGTCCCTTAGTGCATGCTTCCGTTCCCACTTGGGAATATGGGTTGCGTATATCAAGTTCACCGTTTTCGCCTGAGGAGGAAATTTCTCTCCTCCTGTGTTCGGCGGTCGGGGCTCCTCGTGGTCATCGCTATGCAGCCCCTTTTCCTTGTTTTCGGCCTTCAACTTGCCGGCATGTTTGAACACCTAGCATTCTCTGTTGGTGTGGTTGGCTGGTTTATCAGGGGTGCCATGAATTTGACACGAGCGATCGAGTGTGCGGTCCAGACTGGACGGACCCGGATTGTTTCTTTTGAATGGCTTTTTCCGCTGACCGGATTTAGATCCACGGAATCCGGCATTGACTGCCGTGTCTTCGGCATTGTCGCCATTGTTGCAACGCTTATGTCTGTTGCGTCGTGGCTTGCCATTGCTATCTCTGGCATCTGAAGTGCCAGGAGTTCTTAATGTGCTGTTGCTACGAGCCAGCCAGCTGTCCTCGCCCGCAGAAAAGTGGGTCATGAGTGTCATGAGGGCTGCCATGGACTTCGGCTTCTCTTGGCCGAGGTGTCGGGTGAGCCACTCGTCGCGGATGTTATGCTTAAAGGCCGCTAAGGCTTCGGCATCCGGACAGTCGACAATTTGGTTGTTTTTAGTTAGGAACCGAGTCCAGAATTTCCTAGTTGACTCTCTGGGCTGCTGGGTTATGTGACTTAAGTCATCAGCATCCGTTGGTCGCACATATGTGCCCTGGAAGTTGTCAAGGAATGCGTCTTCCAAGTTCTCCCAACTGCCAATGAAGTTTGCCAGTAGGCTATTCAGCCAATGCCGAGCCGGTCCTTTGAGTTTTATTGGGAGGTACTTGATGGCATGTAGATCATCGCCACGGGCCATGTGAATGTGGAGGAGGAAATCTTCAATCCATACCGCGGGGTCTGTTGTATCATCATATGATTCAATGTTCACGGGTTTAAACCCTTCTGGGAATTCACGATCCATTACTTCATTAGTGAAGCATAGGGGGTGTGTGGCACCTCTATGCTGGGCTACATCACGACGCAGTTCAAATGAGTCTGGTCTGTTGTATTCTGCCTGATCGGATTTGCTTCTAGTATGTTCGGCGTGATGGTCATCATCATGCATTGGGGCGCGCCCTCGTGATCCGTAGATCGATCTTGACTAGTCTGCTTTGTTTTCCAATACATATCGCAGGTCTTGCATGGAGCCCCGGGCCTTCGTGTTTTTGCTTGTTTGGCGGCGGGGTGCAGGCTGGACTCCGGGCTGATACGCCGCTTTGTCTCGGCCACGAGGTGGCCGGTCAACCGCATCATGGGCTGGTCGTGTGGGCTTTAATGCCTCCTCCTCGAGTTGAGGTAGCAACCTACGCTTTGGGTAAGCTTTGGTTGGGCGCTCGAGTTTGTATTCCTCGGCTGCCAGGACCTTAGTCCATCTATCAGTTTGAAGCTGCTGCTGCTGCTTTTTCTTCAGGCTTTTTTGCAATGGCTATAAGCCGGCGCTTGAAGTGCTCCTGCTCAACGAGATCCTCAGGCACGATGAATTCTTCATCGCCAAGGCTTACTTCGTCTTCAGAGAGGGGCATGTAATTGTCATCCTCTGATTCTCCATCTGTTGCCTGTTCCTTGGGGCTAGCTTTCCCATCCTCCTGCTCGGCCTGCTCGAAGCCTGGCTGGGCTGGATTATTTTCGTCTTTCGCACCATCCATAGCGTTATTGTCTCTTGTGCTGGTATCGCTGTTTTTGCTATGGCGAGGCTTAGAGCGGCGCCTATGACGCCGGTGCTTAGATTGCTTATCAAGGGGATTATCCTCCATTGCCTCATCGCCATCGCCTTCTTTGGGTGCGTCCACCATATATATATCATATGATGAGGTGGCTATCCAGCGCCCTGTGGGCGGTGGTTCCTGTTCTTCTCCTGCATCGTCGTCTGTCGGTGGGAAATGACACCTATGGGATCACGAGGATCCCTTCTGCGGTTGCGTGGGCGCAGGGTTGTGAGAAGAGCAGGATTAGCAATCAGCACAAGGATCGTTTACCCAGGTTCGGGCCATCAGGAATGCGTAAAACCCTAGTCCTGCTTTGGTGGGTGTATTGAATGCTCTTGTGCTCTTGAACTAGCTATGGTGGTTGTGTGGTTCAAAAGCGGCGCTGAGCCAGGCCGTGATGGCCTGCGATGAGGAGAAACAGGCCATTCTCCAAGCCAAGGCCGCTCGCGACGCCGCCTTGGGTGAGCCTGCGGATGTCCGGGGCCGTTGCAAGGCGCTGGAGAGCGAGTTGCAAGGCCTGCACGACGAGCTCGCCAAGGAGGTCTGGAACCGCCAGGAAAAGGAAAAGGAGATGGAGACTCGAGAAGCTGCTGTCAGGGACCAGAACGCCGAGCTTGATGAACGTCGTGGTCGGTTGGAGATGCTAGAGCAAGCGTTGGAGGCGGAGAGGATCAAGCTGGACGGCAAGGCGAGGGTCCTGGACGAGGACCGAGTGGCCTTCGCCCAGCTGGAGGAGAGGGCTCGCGCCTCGCTGAAGACACTTTATGATGGCGGCCTGGAAAAGCCGCTAGCTGGCGCCAAGGATGGCCTCGCCCAGTTGCTTCCCTTCCTGGTCCGCACACCTAAAGATGTTGCGGAGGGCCTTGGCCCCATGGCCGAGGCCGAGGCACATGTCCTTTCTTCTGCAGCGCTGGCACGTGTCCTCACCCACGTCTATCTTCACGACCCCAATGTCGATCTTGACAGCCTGCTGGAGCCTGCGAGCGGCGAGCTTGGCGCTGCCACTGCTGAGGCAGTGAAGGGTCGAGCGGAAGCCCTCCTAGAGAGGTTCCGCACCTTCAGCACCAGGCCAAGGCGAGATGCTGCAGACCGTGGGGCTTCGGGAGGTGGAGCTGCCCAGCACAACTCCACCACCAGCGATGGCACCGCCGGAAAGTGACCCCTTCGCGGCTTCTGTCCTGTTTTAGTTCCTGCAACATGCATCATGCCTCATGGAGGCGTTTAAACTTGTGTTTGGCGTTGTGAAAACAACCTATGGACTGTAATATTTGCTTTTGAATTCCTTGAGATTTGTGTTTTTCCTTCCTACTTGCTTGTGTTCTACTTCGGCAGGGCCCGGGCCCGCGCATACCTCAGCCGCCGTTAGCCCCGACCGGAAACCAGGACAGGACCAAGGAGTGAGGGGCTACGTGACCGGTTAGGCTCCTGAGTCCCGATGCTCAGGAGTCCCCCTTGACGTTCAAACAGCCTTCGTACCTTGGCTCCGCTTAGGGAGGGGCGCGCGATGAACTAGGCCCGGGGGCCTGGCTGGGTGGCGTGGCCCGGGCGTAGCCCCCGTGTCCATCCCCCTCGCATGGCACTCCCGTGGGGAGGCGTTATGATAGGGCCGGACACTGAGCTCTCGGCTCCCTGAGGTTGATGCGGCCGTCGGTCGCCCTCAGTCTTTTATTACCAGCGCGGAGCATAGCACTTCCGTATGTGTACAGGCATAGCCGCTCCTCGGAGTGTCGTCAGCCAGCGCAGGGCATGGTGCTTCCACTGGTGCGTGGGAGGGGGCTCCCCTCTGGGAGGAGCCCCCGGGGCGTGCACAGCCCCACCCTGACACATGCCTGGCACAGTAGGGCTTGACGAGGTGTGTCTAGACACCCATGAGCCGGCGCGGGACACACGGGGCCCTACCTCAAGGCGGGTCGCGCCTGGCTCTAGGCCTTTGTTTGTAATGTGCTCCTGCAAAATCGGTTAGATGCCAACGCTCTATGTCCTCAGGTCCCGGCCCTCGAGCGAGCTCAGCCATCGCTGGTATGCCAGGTGGCGATGCCGTGGACAAGGCCAGGAGGTGAGGGCTGGAGAGCCAGTAAGAGCCCGTGAGTCACGATGCGCAGGTACCCCCCTTTTTAACATGCAAGCGGCTAGCATGAGGGAAGAAGGACGTCGTCACAGGCATCAAGTAATAATCGTGGCGGGTCAAATGCACGACCTGAATAGATGTGAGAAAGATACATGCCGCTGGGTCAGGCCAGAGTGGCTTGGGGATAATGCAGCCCGAGGGGCGCCACCAACAAAGTAACCTAAAGGCATGGACAAAAGAGATACATGCCGCAGGGACGGACCCATGCGGCCTGGGAACGATGCAGCCCTGGGGGAGCTCCCAGCTGAAAATGAAACTCGAAGGATGTCACCTAATGATGTTGGAGATGAAGGAATGCTGAAGTAGCGGACGATGTGCCCTGCGGAAGCCGATCCTCACGAGCCCCCAGGCCCAGGAGCCTCGGGAGGCTCCGGGGGTGCATGCGGCTCTTCAAGGGCCATCTCCGTCTCTGCCAGGGCTGCGAAATGCCTGACCTCCTGAGCCTCCAGAATGCTCCTCAGCAGGCGCTGATGAGTGGCAACTGCGTTCGGCAGGCCGAAAGGCATGCAAACGTAGCTATGAGGTGGACCCTCACAACGCCCTACGCGTGAAGGACAGAGGCGCTCTTGATATGCGGCTTGGTTGAGCCCTGCTACGTCGATGCAGACACGCAGCCCACCATCCTCGCCTGGATGGGGAGCTACGACGGGTAAGTGGCGGCTGCCACTCATGACTCTTGACTCCTGCAACTCCTGAATGATCCTGCTGATGAACTCCCGAGGGTTTGGCCCTCCTTGCCTCGTTCCTTCATGAGGGAAACGTGCTTTGAAGCACGCCTCCAAGTGGTGCCCGAGTGCCTCCCTCGTGACCTTGGCAAAGTCGGTGGCCCTCCAGGAGAGAGCCCCGAGCCTTGCCCGAGGAGGGCGCCGGCCGCGCCTTCCTATGCAACAGAAGGAGGCACCCTTTGAACGGGCGCGGATCCTGACACAACGCCAATGGAGGGGCCTGCCTCCCGAGGGTTCGGACCAGGTGATGCCTTCTTCTTCTTAGGGAGTGCCTCGGGAAGTCTTTCGCTCCTGTGATCTGGGTCTTTGATTGCCGCGGCTTGAAAAGCATGCTCAAGAGAACACACTGCACCCCTCTCCTCAAAAGGCACCGTGATGACTCCACTGCTTCCTGGCATCTTGAGGACATTGTAGCTGTGATGAGTCACTGCCATGAACTTGGCCAGGGCTGGGTACCCGAGGATGGCATTGTATGGCAGGCGAATGTGGGCGACGTCGAAGTCAATGAGCTCGGTGCGGTAGTTGTTGCGCTGCCCAAAGGTGACAGGAAGGCGAACTTGCCCTATCGGAACGGTGGAACTATCAGTGACTCCTGAGAAAGGCTTGGTTGGCTGAAGCTGATCGTATGGCACTTGGAGATTGTTGAATGTCTCGACGGACAGGACATTGAGTCCCACTCCGCCATCGATGAGGGTCCTGGTGACTTGCACATTGCTAGCATCGGGAGGACTCCGGCCGTGGCTGCGCACTTGAGCTGATCCGCTGAGCTGAACGTGATAGCGCACGCTGACCACCTGAGAGGGCGTGCGGCCTCAAGCTTGGGGAGGACTGCATTCACCTCGCGAGCAAACTATTTGAAGATGCGCTGAGAGGCTGGGGCCTGAGCACCGCCCAGGATGCAAGCGATTGCGCGTGGCTCCTTGAAGCCCCCACCCCCTTCGTCCTTATGATGGTCTTTATTCCTCCTCGGTGGTGGTGGCAGAGGAGGGAGGCCTGCGTTGCCTTGAGGGTGATCCTCGCGAGCCTGATCCCTCCAGCCTCCCTCGCAAGGCTGGTCGTGCCAGCGGTCCTCACGAGGTCAGTCGCGCCACCCTTGGCGAGGGCCACGGTCTTCCCATCGTCCTCCACCTCTTCCTCCTCCTCGGCCATAGCCCGGGTCGTTGTGTTCGGGACATCGGCCGATACGCCTGTCTCGACAGCCCTGAGCTCTTGGCATTCGTTGGTGTTATGGGTGTGGAGGTCGTGGTACACGCAGTACCGGCTGCCCTTGGATGACTCAGGCTGATCCCTGCCTCGCTTGGTGTCTGGCTCTGCTGCAAGCACAGCAGCCCCCTTGCGCTTCATGTCCTTGACCTTGGGCTTCTTCTCTTCTGGATCGGCAGCCGTAAGCTCGAGGAGGGAGAGGCGCCCTTCCTCAGCCCTGGCGCACTTGATCGCCAAGTTGAATAGCTCCAGGGATGTGCACAGGTCTTCATGGATTGCTAGCTCCTCTTTCATCTTGATGTCACGCACGCTATCAGAGAAGGCTGAGATGATGGCTTCCTCAGTCACCCTGGGGATCTTGAGGCGAGCGTTGTTGAAACGCTGGATGTACTTTTGCAGGGTCTCTCCTGGCTGTTGCTTGATGCGACGAAGGTTGCTCATGGCCGGGGGCCGGTCGCGAGTGCCTTGGAAGTTGGCGATGAAGCGAGTTCGCATCTCGTCCCAGGAGGAAATCGTGCCAGGAGCCAGGTTCAGGAGCCAGGTGCGGGCACCGTCCTTAAGCGCCATGGGAAACCAGTTCGCCATGACCTTCTCGTCCCTGTTGGCGGCTTCGATGCCTAGCTCGTAGAGCTGTAGGAACTCTATGGGGTCGGCAGTGCCGTCATAGCGTGGGGGCAGATTGGGCTTGAACTTGCCTGGCCAGGCCATGCTGCGCAGCTCGGTGGTGAAGGCATGGCAGCCTGCAGTGGCCACAGGAGGCCTTTGGTGACGAAGGGCTTGATCTTGGAGGTCTCCACGCGCTGCCACTAGGAGCAGCGCGGGGTCTTGGCACGCTGGAGCAGGAGTGCGGTCTTGACGTGCAGGTGCGTGGAGCACACGGGCAGCGTCTTGGGGACGAGGGATCTCTTGGCAGCTCTTTTCTTGTCGCGCGGGCACCGGACACGGTGGGTCTCATCCGGGGCTGCACGCCGTGGAGCCAGGGCGCCTTCTTGGCGAGGAGGTGGCGGAGGCACCTCCTGATCCGCGCCCCCTGCGCAGGATGGAGGGTGAGGCAGTGAGAGAGAGGGCATAGGAGAGCCCCCTGCAACGCTGACGTGCTCGGTGATGCAGGCGAGCTAGTCCTCGTAGAGGTCGTCGACGAGATGGTAGTGCATGAGCTCCCGCGCCAGGAACAGCGCGGCGTGCGCGTCCGCGGGGGCGCGACGGGCGTGGGACGACGAATCGGCTAGAGTCAGCGACGGGGTGGTGGTGCGGCCTTCTCGCCGCACCGAAGGATGCAGGGATGAGGCCTGCTGCTCGTTCCCCACCGGGCCGGAGGCGGCGTTGGCGGTAGGCGACGGGGAACGATGGGGGAGTCCGCCAACGGGCGCGTCTGGGAGACGCGGGTGGCGAGAGCAGCCCGACGCTCGGCGCGGGCTCGACGAGCGTCAGACATGGATGCGATGGACGGCGAAACGCGAGACGGTGGAAGGCGTGATTCCGGCGCACCCCTACCTGGCACGCCAAATGTCGGATTTCGGGTTCCGGCAGACCCTCAAGGTTCGAATTCTGGGGTGCGCGCGGAGATGACCCCTCTACCGGCTCACGTCTCGTCGCCTCGCAAAGGATCTAGGCTACACGAAGAACAACACACGGGACGCAAGGTTTATACTAGTTCAGGCCACCATTGTGGTGTAATACCCTACTCCAGTGTGTGGTGTGTGGATTGCCCCAGGGGCTGATGGTGAACAATACAAAGGAAGAGCAACCTTGCGAGGGGAGGAGTTCTTGTGTTGGTGTGGGTGGTTTTGGCTAAGGTTCGATTGGTCGATCTCCTCCCTGCCTCGAGAATGGCTAGTCCTATTTATAGAGCGAGGCCCTGGTCCTCTTCCCAAATATTGAGCGGGAAGGGCGCCAACAATTGGCCATTTTGAAGGGGAACATCTAGTACACTTATCCTGACTAAAGTTGGTCCTCGCCTGCCAAAGACTGACAATGACGCCTTCCTGGGCTCCACGATGACCTCCATCATGCCACTCTGCTGGTCTTGGTCTTGTTGCATCGAAAGGGTAACCTTTGCCTGATGCCTTGGTCTGCGCTTGCCCCCTTTGCACCGAAAGGGAAATGTCGGTGTCAGAACCGGCGGATGTCGGGTAGGGGGTCCCGAACTGTGCGTCTAGGCGGATGCTAATAGGAGACAAGGGACACGATGTTTTTACCCAGATTCGGGCCCTCTCGATGGAGGTAAAACCCTACTCCTGCTTGATTACTATTGATGACATGGGTAGTACAAGAGTAGATCAACCACGAGATCAGAGAGGCTAAACCCTAGAAGCTAGCCTATGGTATGATTGTTTTTCGTCCTACGGACTAAAACCCTCCGGTTTATATAGACATCGAAGAGGGCTAGGGTTACACAGACTCGGTTACAATGGGAGGAGATCTACATATCCGTATCGACAAGCTTGCCTTCCACGCCAAGGAAAGTCTCATCCGGACACGGGATGAAGTCTTCAATCTTGTATCTTCATAGTCCAGGAGTCCGGCCAAAGGTCATAGTCCAGTCATCCGGACACCCCCTAATCCGGGACTCCCTCAGTAGCCCCCAAACCAGGCTTCAATGACGATGAGTCCGGCGCGCAGATTTGTCTTCGGCATTGCAAGGCGGGTTCTTCTCCAAACTCCATATACCTGTTGAATAGTGTCCGACTTCTGGTGAATGTTGCGCTCCTTGGCTTCTGTGCCCAATAATGGCCATCTTCCACGTGTCAAACGAATGCGAAAAGCCAGGGAATTTTTTCATTTACCCCCCTAGCTGCGTAAATGAGCTGCCCATAAAAGAGACGGGGATTTAGATCCGAATCACACCATCTTCCCTCCGCGAGCATTCATCGGAGCGCATTCGACAGAGATCCAATCCATCATGGCCAGTCGACGCAGCTCCTCCTCTCGCCCCCCAGCCCCCAGCCTGGAGATTAGGAGAGATGCTCCGTCCCGCACAGCGAGCTAGTGGTGCTCCAAGCCAAGGGGTTACTCCCCCCAGCCTACATGGTCCCGGTTCGAGCCACGCTCGCCACCTATAATGGTGGAGAGCAAGCGGAGAGCGTCCCCAATCCCTCCAAAGGAGAGCAAGTATGCCTTGTCCCTTATTTGATAAGAGGGCTCGGATTTCCAATTCATCCGTTTCTCCGGGGGATCCTGGAGTTCTATGGCCTCCAGTTGCACAGCCTTATGCCTGCCTCCATATTGCATATTGCGGGCTTCGTAGCCCTTTGTGAGCTGTTTTTGGGCGTCGAGGCTCATTTCACGCTGTGGAAGAAGTTGTTCTGCCTTGTGCCCCGTTCTCAGGAGGGTTCGATATATCAAGTGGGCGGAACCGAACTATGGCGCATCGCCGGGACCGGATATCTGTCCGAAACCCCAAAGAAGGCATCCGAAGACTAGCCTTCAGAATGGTTTTATATAGAAGATGTTCCCCTGCCGGACCCTGTTCGGATCGGCCTCCCTGAGTTTGATAATGCTCCTTTGAAGAAGCGCCTAAACTGGCATCCATGGAGCCCTCAGAAGGAAAATGACAGGGACGTCCTTTACCTGATGAGCCGGATAAGGTTGTTAGCTCATTCCGGACTGACCATGATCGAGGTCATGGCCACATGCATCATGCGGAGGGTGCAGCCGCTTCAGTATAGAGGCCTCCCCATGTGGGATTTCAACAGGGAGGACGACGCCACCCGGTGCGGCCGTAAGGGGCCGGAATCAGCTGCCGCTCTAATAAAGATCTTGTCCGCTTTGTACAAGGGAGAAGAGGAGGAATTCCTCCGCGTCAACCCACGGGGTGCATTTTCTATGTACAATCCTCCAAGCTGGGTAAGCGAACACTTTCACTCGCCCATCCGTTTCATATTCCCATAGTTAAGTATTTAGTCTAGCAATTTTAACGCAGGAGCTACGCCAGGCTGTAAAGGAGATAAACAACCCTCCTCCACAACCCGCGGACCCGAAACGGTCCATCGACCCGAATTCCCAAGAGGACCCGAACTTATGTGTGGAGCTGATCGATGGGGTGTTTCATCAATTGAGCAAGGACAACACCTTAGTGGCCATTATGGCCAATTATCCCGGACTACTTACAGCCTCACAAGTAACCGAGATTGAAGTCCCAGCACTCTTAAGATGATCCATCCGTGCTTATTTTTGATCACCGCATACCAATGGCATTTTTGCAGGGGAAGTCCTTGAGGCGGAGGGCCGATCCTGCGGCGACTAGCCAACAAGGAGCATCATGACCCAGTAGGCTGAAAAGAAGTGCGGTCTAGATTGAGACGCCGGCGCAGCGGTATGGCGTGCCATTTTATTCCCAGGGTTTATTCCCTCAAGGCATACTAACGCTCGTGCTCTCTTCAGGAAAAATAACGCTCGCCGGACTATATCCGAAGAGGTTGCCAATCGCGCCTCCACCGGCCAGGCTCCAAGGCGGGGTCCGGAAGCGGAGGTGAACACAAGGCGCGCACCGGACGCTCCTCCGACAGAGGATGCGGACGGGCTGTCTGCCACCAATTCCGAGGTGGAGAGTGCCATGAACCACAGGCATCGCCGGACAGTTCTTTGTGACGCTTGTTTCTCCCAGGAGGCATTGGATTCCTTTAATACGGGAGATGCGTATCTCCGTGCCGCTCAAAATGGTCTAGCCAGAGCCACAGAGCAGTATGTAAAAGACATACGGGTGAGAAAATTTGATGGTTATATATGTCAGTAGCCCCCGAGACTTGAAACAGTTAGAATAACTGATTTAAGGATCATTTGTTATGCAAGATCTTACAGAAATGAATACCCAACTGTCCCAGGAGCTGGAAGAGTGCAAAGCCCAACTTGAGGCCGCACTAGCCGCGGCGGGGGAGGCCAAGGAGACCCCCTATGGTAATATGTGCTTCGAAAGATAAGTATGGTGAAAAGTGTGGCATGCGTGAAAATCTAACAATAACATTGCAGATGGCGCTGGAGTGGATCCGGACAAACAACAACTCTTGCGCCAGTTAAAGGCCGGTGAGAGCATGCTTATGAGGGTGAGGCAAGAGAATAATAAGCTCCAAGATGCCAACACCCAGCTGGGCGAGGAACTAAAGGATGTTCGTGCTCAGCTCTCGGACTCCGTGAAGGAGAATCGGCGACTTCGACGCGGCATTTTTAGTAAGTGCTTGAACGAACTTCGAAAAAAGAGTTCGGCGAGGAAGTCAATTGACAGAGTTATGTGTGTAGGTATGCTGATAGGTCGACCTGCAGAGGAAATGCCCAGATCTACGGGTGACCTTATTCCCGAGCTCTCACAACTGCACGAACGAGTTCGGCAGGTGATGCAAGGCATCGCCCAGGCCTTGTGGCCATCCATATCCATGCCCAAAGACCTTGGAGAGCTTGCAGAGAAGCTGAAGGGAGCGCGGCGGCGGTTCCGATTATGGAAGATATCGGCCTGCCGTCAAGGCGCCAGGGAGGCCTAGGCCATGGTGAACACGCGGTACATGAAGGCTGACCCAAACCACATGGCCGAGGTCGGACCTGTAGGGCCCGATTCGAAGGAGATCCCTGTGAGTTTAGTGTACGGCCAGGTAGAGTTGGCCACCAAATATTCCCAACAGGACTGTAAACTAGACAGCATGTTGGATGGTATTGAAGAGGAATACACCCAGTCAAATTGACTATGTAATTTAAGATGACATGTAAAATGCCTTCTAGCCAGATTGTAGATCGTTTGTCATGGCGGACCTTTTCGCTTCAACCTCGGGACCCGATAGTCCGGAGTGTATCCGAATACCCTCTCGGTTATGTAAGAACCGGGGCATGCATGGAGACCAGGCGTAGGGTTCATTAGTGCTTGAACAGACAAGTGCCCAACTAGTTATGTTATATTACATGGTTAGTAAGAAACATCTTCCAGGGAGAATAGTTCCGTTAGAGGTTCCTTTCCCTGGGAGGCATGCCCTAAAGTGCATGTACAGACTGCGAAAAAAGCAAAAAAACATCTGGGGGCGGATAAATAAACGAGTGAGAAATCATCTTTTAGTTCACCCACCGAATATTACCTTAAGAACACTAGCTTTCGGCTTCACCAAGTCTGAGGTACACATCCGGCTGACCCGGTAGTAACAATCGCGGAGGTGCTCCCTTTACCACCTAGCCGAACAATCGGGAATGTAGGGGTAACCACAGGAGCCAGGCAACCCAGCTTGGCCAAAACTTAAGTCATATTGATGCATATAATGGTGAATAAAAGGTACATGCGGAAGTGTGACACATGTGTTGGGCATGAGGCCCATATAAAGAAGCTTCTGTTAAAGAAGCCCCCAGGTATAATGAGCGCGGATAGCGCATCAATTGTGTGCGAACAAGGCACAAACGAGCCCTTAAAGGCTGTAAGAGAAAAGGAGGGAGAAGGAGAGAAATATAAGACAGCTAATGTGTAAAAAATAGACAGAGGAAGGAGACGAACACAGAGTTCGGTGCTAGGCGTAGAATCTTCGTAGACGGGCTGTGTTCCATGGGTTCGGCTCGAGTCGGTTATCTGATGCATCTCGCAGACGGTACGCTCCACCAGTCAGGACTTGGTCAATTATGAAGGGACCTTCCGATTTGGGCTTGAGTGTGTCCTTTTTCTTGTCCAGCAGGCGTAGAACTAACTCACCAACATTGTAAGTTTTGGCCCGTACTTCTCTGCTTTGATATCTTCGAGCCTGCTGTTGATAGAATGCGGAACGGGCTTTTTCCACGTCGCGCTCCTCCTCCAAGGCATCCAAACTATCCTGCCGATCGAGTTTGGCTTCTCTTTCTTCGTACATGCGCACGCGAGGTGAGTCATGAATTATGTCGCAGGGCAGAACTGCCTCTGCGTCGTATACCATAAAAAATGGTGTGAATTTGATGGTACGGTTCAGCGTGGTCCGCAGCCCCCAGAGTACGGAGTCGAGCTCCTCTACCCAGTGCGTATTAGATTCGTTGAGGGACCGCACTAACCTGGGTTGGATGCCGCTCATGATTAGACCATTTGCTCGCTCGACTTGACCGTTAGTTTGTGGGTGATAGACTGAAGCTTAGTCAAGCTTGATGCCCATGTTTTTGCACCAGAGTTTGACCTCGTCAGCCATAAAGTTCGTGTCGTTATCAGTGATGATGCTGTGGGGGACGATGTAACGGTGTACGGACCCTGATATGAAGTCTATCACCGGTCCGGATTCGGCCGTCTTAATAGGCTTGGCCTCTATCCATTTGGTGAATTTGTCCGCCATGACCAGTAAGTATTTTTGCCTGTGGGTTCCTCCTTTAAGGGGTCCAACCATGTCAAGCCCCCCGACCGCGAAGGGCCAGGTGATGGGTATAGTTTGGAGGGCAGTGGGTGGCATATGGCTTTGGTTAGCAAAGAGTTGGAAACCAACGCATCGTTGGACTAAGTCCTGATCATCTGCCCGGGCCGTCGGCCCATAAAATCTAGTATGGAAGGCCTTGCTTACAAGGGCCCGGGCTGCGGCGTGGTGCCCGCCGAGTCCGGCATGAAATTCAGCCAGGAGATTTCGCCCATCCTCTTCGAAGATACACCTTTGAAGGACTCCGATGGTGCTTTTCTTATAAAGCTCTCCCTCATGGACTTTATAGGCTTTAGATCGCCGCACTATGCAGCGTGCCTCGTTTTGGTCCTCTGGAAGTTCCTGCCTGGTCAGGTAGGCTAGGAATGGTTTTGTCCATGGGGCAATGACTGCCATTATTTCGTGGGCTGGGGATGTTACTTCGTTGGCCGAGCCTCCCGCTGTCGGGCGATGCGGGGTGATCCGGGCTGTTATTTCTGGATTCCCCTTCCCTTGATACGGATGGCTTGAATAGCCTTTCCAAGAAAATGTTGGGGGGACTGCATTGCGCTTTGCACCGATGCGTGCAAAGACGTCTGCTGCCTGATTGTTTTCCCGGGCTATATGGTGAAATTCGAGCCCTTCGAACCGAGCTGACATTTTTAGGACGGCGTTGCGGTAAGCTGCCATTTTCGGATCATTGGCATTAAAGTCTCCATTTATTTGGGATATCGCGAGGTTCAAATCCCCACACACCTCTAGGCGTTGAATGCCCATGGAGACTGCCATCCGGAGACCGTGTAGAAGGGCCTCGTATTCGGCTGCGTTATTGGAGTCTGTATATATTATCAGGAGTACGTATTGAACTGTATCTCCTGTTGGGGACGTTAAAACGACGCCAGCCCCCAGACCAGCTAACATTTTGGAGCCGTCAAAGTGCATGACCCAATTGGAATATGTGCCGTACTCTTTAGGGAGTTCGGCTTCAGTCCTTTCGGCGACGAAGTCGGCCAAAACTTGCGACTTGATAGCTCACCGTGGCTTGTAGGTTATGTTGAACGGGAGGAGCTCAATGGCCCATTTGGCAATCCGGCCCGTCGCGTCGCGGTTGTTTATAATGTCGTTAAGAGGTACTTCGGATGCTACTGTTATTGAACACTCTTGAAAGTAGTGTCGCAGCTTCCAGGATGCCATAAACACCGCGTATGCTATTTTTTGATAATGCGGGTTCCGTGACTTGGATGGAGTAAGGACAGTGGACACGTAGTAAACTGGTTTTTGAAGGGGGAATTTGTGTCCGTCCGTTTCTCATTCGACGACGAGCACTGCGCTTACAACTTGATGAGTTGCCGCAATGCATAATAGCATTGGTTCGCCGATGTTGGGCATGGCCAGGACCGGGTTTGTTGACAATATGGCTTTTATTTCTTCGAGTCCAGCGGTGGCGGCATCCGTCCACTCAAAGTGTTTTGTGCGCCGGAGGAGGCGATAAAGGGGTAATGCCTTTTGTCCCAAGCGGGAGATAAAGCGGCTTAGAGCCGCCATGCATCCAGTCAATTTTTGTATTTGTTTGAGGTCTTTTGGAATATCCAATTGTGACAGAGCTCGGATCTTGGCTGGGTTTGCTTCAATTCCTCTACCGGATACAATGAAGCCCAAGAGCTTTCCGGCTGGTACGCCGAAAACGCATTTTTTCGGGTTAAGCTTGATGTCATATGTCCGGAGGTTATCGAATGTGAGCCTCAAGTCGTCTACTAGAGTTTCGACATGCTTGGTTTTGACGACCATGTCATCTACGTATGCCTCCACTGTTTTGCCGATCTGGTTTGCCAGACATGTCTGAATCATGCGCTGATATGTTGCGCCGACGTTTTTGAGCCCGAAGGGCATTGCGTTGAAACAGAAAGGGCCGTATGGGGTGATGAATGCCGTTGCGGCTTGGTCTGCCTCTGCCATCTTAATTTGATGGTAGCCGGAGTATGCGTCGAGGAAACACAATGAATCGTGTCCTGCGGCGGCGTCGATAATTTGATCGATGTGGGGGAGGGGGAAGGGATCCTTTGGGCAAGCCTTGTTGAGTTCCTTAAAATCGATGCACCAGGATTTGTCCTTCTTTGGTACCATCACCAGGTTTGCTAGCCAGTCCGGATGTTTTATGTCCCTGATGAATCCAGCCTCCAGTAGTTTGGCTAGCTCCTCTCCCATGGTTAGTCTGTTGGGTTTGGAGAAATGCCGAAGAGCTTGCTTGACAGGCTTGAATCCTTTTAGGATGTTTAGGCTGTGCTCGGCCAGCCTACGTGGGATTCCTGGCATGTCTGAAGGGTGCCAGGAAAAAATGTCCCAATTTTCGCGTAGGAATTCTCGTAGTGCGGCGTCTACATCAAGGTTTAATTGTGCCCTGATGGAGGCCGTTTTTGTAGGGTCCGTTGGATGGACTTGGAATTTGACTATTTTGTCCGCCGGTTTAAATGAGGTGGACTTTGATCTTTTATCGAGTATCACGTCGTCCCTGTTCACCGTGGAGTGCAGCGCAGTAGGTTCCTCGGTCGCTAGGGCTTCGAATAGTGCTTCAAGGGCCAGTGCGACTGTCTTATTTTCGGCACGGAGTGCTATGTCCAGGTCACTAGCAAGAGTGATGATTCCGTTGGGTCTGGGCATTTTGAGCTTCATGTACCCGTAATGGGGTATAGCTTGAAAAATTGTGAATGCCTCTCGCCCTAAGAGAACGTGGTATCCGCTGCTGAACGGGGCCACTTGAAAAGTGACCTCCTCGGACCTGTAATTATCTGGCGTGCCGAACACCACATCCAGTGTGATTTTTCCTGTACAACAAGCTTCCCGACTAGGGATTATTCCTCTAAAGGTTGTGTTGCTTCGCTCAATGTGGCTCCAGTCTATTTCCATTTTTCGAAGAGTTCCTCATAAATGAGGTTCAATCCGCTGCCACCGTCCATGAAAGCCGTCCACTATTGGACTGAGGACCAATGCGCCTGGTGCTCGAGCTGTTCGGAATTTAGGTTCATCACTGGCATTAAAGGTAATAGCCGTGTCGCTCCATGGGTTTATTGTTGCTACTTGGTAGACTTTGGCAAGGCTGCGTAGTGTTCGTTTCCACATATTATTTGATGCGAATGTCTCGAAGACTGTTAATACCGTATTGGTATCCTTGGGCTGGTGCTCTATGAATTATCCGGAATATTTATTTAATTATTTTAATCCAACATTATCCAGAATAGTGCATGCTGATGTCAGTAGTCAACAGAGGTGTTAACTAGTCAAACTGACGTGTGGGCCCAGTGGGACCCACCTGTCATAATCTATTTTAGTTTAATTAGGGTTTAGTTAAATATAATTACTATTTAATTAAACTAACTAGTTAATTAGATTAATTAAATAGGATTAATTAACTTAATTAATTCACTAATTAATTAATTAATTAATTAATTTATTAAATAATTTGCTTTTATTATTATTATTATTTTAAATTCCCCTTTTTTAAAGACCGTTCTGGGGGCTAGGCCCCATGTGTCATTTGCCTAGGGGCCGATGCGGGCACGGGCGCTGGATGCGGGCGCGTGGGCGCCCGATACGGCACTCGCCCAGGCCAACCGCGGGGGCGAGACTGGCGGGGCACGGTGGGGCGCCGGCGACCCACGGAAGCAGGGGTGTGTGCGCTCGCGGAACCGGGCAAGGACAGCGACGAGCGGGCACGGTGGAGGCGGGGCCGCAGTGAGCGCGGCCAAGGCGCGGGCCCAGCACGTCGAGCACGTACGTGGGCATAGGCCGATGGCCGCAGGGGGTAGAGGGGCTCCGGGGTGCCGGAGCACGGCAACAGGCGGGCGAGGCGGTGTGGTCTGGTGATCGAACGCGGCCACGGCGGGCGCGCACGCAGACGATGCGGGGTGAGGCCAGTACGGGTCGGCCGAGTCCGCGAGCGGTAGTGGGCGCGGCAATGGGAGAACGCGGATGGTAGTCACGGTGACGTCCAATACGGGGAGAGGGGAGTGGGAAGAAGCCGGAGCCTCACCACGATTCATAGGGACGGGGCAGCGGGGGTCGGGGTGGTCGACGGGGACGACGGCGCCGCACGGGAAGCAGGCCGGCGATGAGGAGCAGGTAGGCCGGCGGGGAGGTTCCGGTGATGGGCGATGTGGGCGACGTCCTCGGGCGCGAGCAGATCCGTCGAGGGAGAGGGAGAAGGGAGCGTGAGGCGGCCAGCGACGAAGCCGGCGAGGGCAACGATGTGCGCATTGGGGGCGGTGCTGGGATCGGGTCCTCCCCGATCCAGATCGATGGAAGGAGGAAGCGAACGTGGGCGAGGGGGCGAGGGGAGTGGGGAGTGGGACGATTGGGGAGGGACCGCTAGGGTTCAGTCGCCCTAGGGGAGTTGTAAGCGCCGGCTGGGCCGGCCTAATTGGCACCGAGGCCATCTGGGCCGTGGCCCAGCAAGGGGGTCTCCTTTTATCTTTTTTTGTTGTTGTTAGTTTTTGTTTTTTTGTTTTCCTTCTTTTTTTTATCTTATTTATTTTCTATTTTAATCCTTTTAAATATTTAGGCCTTTTATAAAAGCACAGTTCCTTCACCATAATTACCTAGGCATTCATTTGCACACTCCGAACATTTTTGTTTTAATGTTTGATGTCAGGACCCCGACTCAATGCCACATCGATCTAGCATGTAACACCTCATATCACTTTGCGGCCTCACGCACGGTATTCCCACGGGTGTCGCCTTACCTTAGCCCGGGACCGTTTGCGCCTTTTGGCACACGTATATGACGGTGTCGCTAGCATCCATATGATAAGGAGCCCGGGCTGACATGGCTAGTCGTAAACCCAAAGTGGCACAGACTTACAGGGACAGGCATCCATGACCCAGCATCGAACGTGTCGGTCATCAGCGAGTGAATCCAGGCTGTAGCACTGGGCTAGCAGGACTCCGGTGAACCGAGCTGTAGCAGGCTAACAGGACTCCGGTATTCATCGCGTGACATTTCCCCGAAGGGACAGACACAGGAACGAAGAAGGACACATGCCGGCCAGCCTAAGTGTTTCGGAGCAGTAGCAAGCTACCATGGCTCGGTGGAAACACTAGGAGACATTTCCCGGTAAGAGAGGCTACTAAAGATAAACAACTAGATAGTGAGATCCCACACATACCAAGCATTTCAATAACATACACACAATATGCTCGATATATGCAAATACAACATGGCATCACAACATGACTCTATGACTCGAGTAATTTATCAATAGGCTCCGAGGAGCGAGATATTACAAACATGGGTCTCATGACCCAACAATCAGAGCATACAAATCAAAGCACAAGCGGAAGCTATCATGTCTGAGTACAGACATCTATAAATGAAAAAGGCTGAGAAGCCTGACTATCTACCAGATCCTGCCGAGGCACAAGATCGTAGCTGAGGTAACAAGCTAAACGTCGAAGTCCACGCGAAACTACTAGTGAGACCGAAGTCTCTCTCTACAAAAACATAAATGGGCAAACGTGAGTACAAACGTACCCAGCAAGACTTACATCAGAACTATCTACATATGCATCATTATCAACAAAGGGGATGGTGGGGTTTAACTGCAGCAAGCCAGCTTTGACTCGGTGGCTATCCTGAACTACGACTGCAAGTAACTCTTTTGAGGTGGCGCACACGAGTCCACATATTCACCATATCAATACACCACTATGGATCCGCTCCCGTCTCCCTACGAGAACGCCATCCATAGCACTCACGCTTATCTTGCGTATTTTAGAGTATCCACTTTCACTTGTCTATGAATTGATATAAGCAACCCAGAAGTCCTTTTCCGCGGACACGGCTATTCGAATAGATCATATTAACCCTGCAGGGGTGTACTTCTTCACACACGCTCTCACCACTTACCGCCGTTTACACGACATGTACTCGGCAACCTTCAAGCGGAAGCCCAACGTGGGTGTCGGCCACGGCCTACCTAAACACTCAAGTCTCTAGTCCAGGTTTATCGCCTATTCGGGTTCCATCCATGAGGAGATCCGGCCGGAGTTTCGCTCACAGCCCCAAACGATGTGAACAGGGTTTCCGAGACACCAAACGGGCGCCCGGTACACCGTGCCACGTGCCTACCGCATCACAGCCCACCCCTACGGTCAGCGCTGCGCACGGCCTCTAGCATACTACAAACACCAGAAACTACTTGCAACTCCTGGACAGAGGACAAGGGTGATTAAGAAGCCGAGAGGGTCCATTGGTTTCGGGACCAATGCGTGGTAGTAGCTGAATCATGGATCACAAACACAGAACTCAGTTCCTGAGGACGGCTGCAATGAGACAACCCACCATGTACTCCTACATGGCCTCTCACCGCTACCTTTACCAAATCGTATTCACACACTTAGCTCACACACAGTGGGACAGGTTCACACGCCCCTGATTCATCCCCGATGAATCAGACCTGACTCAACTCTAAGCAGTAGTAGGCATGACAAACAAGCAAGAATGAGTAGGCACAACAGGGCTCAAAAAACTCCTACTCATGCCAGTGGGTTTCATCTATTTACTGTGGCAATGACAGGTCATGCAAAGGATAAGGGGTTCAACTACCGCAGCAAATAACAGTTGAATCGATGTTGTCCTAATGCAGTAAGAGAGCAGGAGCGAGAGAGTGGGATTTTATCGGAATGAACAAGGGGGTTTTGCTTGCCTGGCACTTCTGAAGATAACATTGAGTCTTCATCAGTGTCAACGATCACAACGTCGGAACATCGTCTACCGGGAGGGAACAGATACCGGCAATAAAGAAGAAATACAATCAATGCAGTGCACAATATGATGCATGCTCATGACATGGCAATATGAATGTGTTTTGAGCTAATGAAACTAGCAACAGATTAAATGAAGTTGGTTTGAATACAAGATTCAAATTCCAACTCCATATGTGATTATTCAAATGCCATTTAATTGATTTGTGCTATACAGCAGCTATAAGTTGTTCTAACATGCATGAAAGTGGTACAGATGGATTCCTTGAATTTTTCTGATAATTTTTCATATATAAATTATTTAATTTGGAGTTACGGTTAATTTTCTATGATTTATTGAAGTTTTTACAAATTTCTGGAATTTCCTGAATTATAATAAATCCAGAAAATACTTATTGCGTCAGCATTGCGTCACTATGACGTCAGCAGGTCAACAGACGCTGCTGTTGGTCAAACCTGACCAGTGGGGTCCACTGGTCAGTGACTGAGGCTGGTTAGTGTCAATGGCAGGTGGGGCCGGGTCAACAAACACGTCAGCAGGTCAATACTGACGTGTGGGGTCGGTCAACGTCCATGTCAGCGTGGTCAAAGCTGACGGGTGGGGCCCATGTGGTTAGTTAAACTAAACAGAAAATAATCTAAGACTAATTAAGGCATGGGGCCCAGTGCCAGTGACACGGTGCGGTGATTAGTGGCTAACTAAGCCAGCCACGTCAGCAAGTGACGCCGGCGACCACGGCGACGGCGAGACCTCGCCGGAGTTGCTCGGGGCGGCGCTACAGCCTGCGGCTGGTCGCGCTGAGGGCACCAAGAGTGAGCCCGTTCTCCCGCGCATCCAGGGGGACCCACGAGAGGGTGTGGGGTGGCCGGAGTTGAGCGCGGCATCGACCCCGGCGGCGGCCGGAGCTCGGGGGTTCGCGGGACCAGCGCTGCGGTGTGCAAACGAGACGGTTGTCGCGCTAGTTTTACTCTACGGGACGTAACGAGTGCAACGGACGCATGCGTGGGACCAAAAGGTCACCGGGGCTTCACCGGCGATGAGCCCGTGCGGCGGAGCATCTCGGCTCCGGTGGAGGGAGCGGCTGGAGCTCGAAATCGAACATGGGGTTAGGGGGAAACGAAGCAGGGGCTCACGGAGATCACGATGAGACGGTCGGCGTGCTCGGGGAAGGCCTGGGGCGACGGGACAGCGACGGCGATCTCCGGCGACCGAAGCTTGAAGACGAGTCGATGCGGTCGAGTTGGGGCGTCCGAGCGCTCGGGGCTTGCTCGAGGCGACGTAACAGGCGGTGGCGGAGTTTGCAGACTACACGGGGAGGCGAGAGGAGCATGGTGGGTGTGGTGGCAGCAAACGACGGCGGCGGCTCTCTGTTCGGCGAAGAACGAAGAGGGAGAGGGGAAAGAGAGCAGCGAGTGAGGGAGAGGAGAGAGGGCCACCAGGGGGGGTTCGTGGCATCGTGGTGGCGTGAGGGGGAGGCTCGGGAACGCCTCGGTGGAAGCAGGAGGTGGCCGAGGCCTCTCGGGCGCGCGCCACGCCTCGCCTCTGTTCGTCCTCCTGGCAGAGGAGGAAGATGACAAGGGGGAGGAGGTGGGCTGGCTGGGCTGGACAGGTAAGCGCCAGGTAAGTCTCTGTTTTATATTTTTCTGTTCTGTTTTATTTTATTTAATCTGTTTTGCCACTGTTTTGAATTTAAAAATAATTCAAACAATGCCAAAAGCTCCTCTGAAAATATTTATGCTGCTTAATGGACTTTTCCAAAAGCACATAGAAATGTTTCAGGGTATTTGGAAGTATATTCTATATAAGTTATGAATATAGTTCCAAATGCAAATAAAGTAATGATTTAGATTCAGTGCTCAAAATATTCCTCAAAAATGTTCATTATTTTTGGTTTGGTGCAAACCCTTGCCAAAATATAACCAACATTATTTAAGGCCATTTTGAAAACATTGAATGCATTTTCCAGGGTTCTTTGCCCCTCTTTTATTCAAGTTTTTGAGGCTTCCAAAATTCCCTCAGTTCAAATTTCAGAATTTAAACATGATGCACACATGACTAGCTAGCTCAGAGCAAACCAGAAGCTAGGGATGTGACATTTGAAAACTTTTGTTGTTTGACATATTTTGAATTTGACTTTGAATCGTTTTTGAACCATTGCGAGATTAACAATAGTAACCGAGGTGATGTGGCGTCATTAACGTGTGATTACTGTAGCCTAGTTATCCGGGCGTCACAATTCTCCTCCACTACAAGAAATCTCGTCCCGATATTTAAAAGGTGGTGTAAGGGGGGAAGTTGTGTTTGCGAAATTCTAACGGATCTTCTCGGTCTTGGTTGCTCTCCTCGAAGAGGTCGATCCATTACGTTGATGTCTCCATTTCTCTGCTTCAAGTCACCATGATCAAGTCGTCATCCTTTCTTCGGGATCTCCAACGTACTTACGAATAGGTAAGGGGCAGCTCGGCTACGACAGAATGCTTATGAGGGAAAACAATCTGGGGTTAACCCATGAATGAGCATAATATTATCTCTTGAGTTGAACATATAAAATACATCGAGAGTAAGGTACGAAGGTACAATAAGAGGTTCCCAGCGGATAGATAGTTGCTCGAAGTCTGAACCAGAGTGAGAAAGGGGTTCAGAAAGGTGAGAGTAGGTATTGTGTCTGATACCAGAATAGATTACTAGGCATGTGGCCCGTGAATTACATACTAAGTCAAGCTCGAGGAATAACTTTGACAACGGGGTGTACAGGAGAGCCAGGTATCAATCCTGTGGATCTGTGGGTTATGGGCCCACCATGTGGGTTAAAGTAGGAAGGTGATGACGTCATACACGATCATGTAAGCAAGGCATGTCAGAGGATAGTCTGTCAGTTATGTCGGCAACAACATCGGTACCAAGGGCGAGGGACAAAGAGAACCATTATCCTGCTCGTTGAACGAGGTGAGCCAATAGGCAAAGTTCTCATCCATCGGTGGTTACCGGAATGTCATCGACAAAAGTAACACGGTCTTACTGACAGATTTGTACACCGAGGTGTTTGCACAAATAGGGAATTATTATTGCTTATATCATATAGATCATAGAAAGGGTTTAAACAAACCAATGGAAAGGGAAAAATGTTTATCAGATTTAATCAGAACAATGGAAAGGAAAATGTCTTTAAACACATAATTCTTATGAGTATATCCTTCCCATGTACTGGTAGAACATGGCATACAGGGTATGGAAGCAAGTACCCAACCATTCAGCTAAGAGGCAAGGATTAATCAAGATGTTACTCATACAACGGTGTTTGGATAACTGACCAAGAAACATTTAGCATCGCGCCTCCAATGTTCTTGTCGAAGAGCGGGGTATCATAGTCATGCTTCGAGGTAGCAATGGTATGGTGTTCAATCAAGGGCCAGACTTCTGATACACAAATTATCTAGGAGGAGCAACTTATAAAATAAGTCTTACAATTTCCTCCAGGAAGAATGGTTATCCTTGCAAAATAAATTATAATGATAGGTCCTCCAGCCAAGGGGGGGTTCTAGGCATGATGTCATCTTACCGGGTCATCTAAGAACCATCATCATCACTCCTGGAAAGTTGTCCCAACCATCATATCTGACCGAGATTTAGGTCCGATTGGTGTCATGATACCTCAGAATCAGGGTGTCCGAGAGGAAAAGGTGCAACACAAATCGACAGAATGACATTGCAAGATTCTCGGGAAATGAACTATGGGAGCGGGTTCCTGAAGCAATAGTTCATCATTAAACAAAGGAGGGGATGAGAAGGTGGCTGATGGGCTCAGCGACAATTCATCGAGAATTCCAAATGGATGGATTTCCACAATAAGGTGAACAAGAAGATGACAATTGTCAATTCAAATGATATAATGTTGTATGCTCGAGGAAAACATACACCATCAATCATTAGTTGAAAGGTGTGCCTGAAATATGACCTTAGGCAGCAAGATCAATGTTAAAGTGACGATTCAATAACCAACATTCTAAGAACAAACTGTAGATCGTTGACTTCAAAGCAACGGGGTTGCTAGAAGTACATAACTCAAAAAACATCGTTAGGATATTGGTATCGCAGTTAAAAACAACACGAGGACCAAGGGAAGAATGGTGATGGTGAGAAGTATCATCATACCGAGAATTTCTAAGAGGTGGAGCAATCCCCACAACATTCTCGACATAAAAGACAGTAATAGTTCAAGGCAGAAGACGACACTAGTTGGAGAGCAATTTGCGTTCATAATGTGGACAAGTTCGCGATGGAAGGAAGTCAAGGGTGTTATCGATGATAATAAAAATCATCGAGGGCAAGGAGGGTATTTCTCATTAAGAATTCAATAGATATCTTGGAAGAGCTCAGAATGCTGATGATGATCATGAAATATTTGTCGAGAGATCTCATGAAGATGTAATCGATTGGCGATGACATCAAGTTGGAGGAATGATGAAGCGAAAGGTTATTGGAACCATGGGTACGACACAAACTTGAAATCAATTTTGTTGTTCAAGGAGAAATGATATGACGAGGAAGATCGATGTAAGATTAGCTCATCGTCGAAAGTGGTGCTCCGAGAATAAGGACCAGGTAGCACAGTTAAAATTGGCACGATAATGATATAGCCGAGCAGGCTAGGACTTACGTGATCAAGTTCAAATTCGTAAGTAATGAAGATTACTAAGAGTTGTCGAATCGCAGTGCGGACTCGATTCACTATTCGGTGTTCTCGATTGACGACAACCCGAAACTCATGGAGTGACTATGATAGGGAAAGGTATTACTCCGGCACAAATTCATAAGATGTAGTGCAATGGCATGATATCCTCGAGATACCATGGAGATAATACTCGAGGGCATATCAAACTAAAGGTTGAAGTGGGGTGTATTGATCTATAGGAGACAAACGCTTTTACTTGTCTGGGAAATGGAATAAAAGGAAGAAATTATGGTCGGAACCACGATTGCAAAGGATCAATTCACGGATCCAGATGATATTTTTAAGGAAATAGTTATTATTGCAAGAAGCTTCCATGATAGGATCTACATCGTGTCCATGGGCATGAACACAGAGTTCAAGGTCGACCCACTTCTTTAATGCACAACCTTTCATTCGCTTCTCGTCTTCAACAAAGTTGTGGTGTTGAAATTTTATCTGACATAACACCAGTATAGTATGACCCGTAGTAGTTTCCGGGTTCACACAGATTAGAAAAGGCATATGTCCAACCCATCGGGGCCTCTTAGGAACATATACCACAAACTTCAGGAGTAAAATAACTCAAGCTCGAATGGAGAGCATGGTTAACAAAAACAGAGGATACAATTTAAAAAAGGCATTATATATCAGGGGAAGAACTGACAAGGTTATTGGATATGAAGGACACTATCGGATAATAACCAAGCAATTGGTCTCGCGGACCACAAGGAATCTGATGTGAGTATCGGTACTCAATAAGAAGAAGAAAAAAGAATGCAAAGGCATCATATTATAGAAACAACTGACTAATTCAAAGCTCAAATGCAAAATGAATTATGATTTCCAAATCAAGGGGTCAGAAGCAAACGCTCTGATAAAGGACGGATAAGTCGTACAGACTTAGGGGTAAAATCGTCGGCAATTTGATTGGTCGAGAACCAGCTCATGTTCTAAATGACGTCTGAGCCGGAAAGACAATTTAAAAGGATCAACTGATGATTGCGTGATTCGTACTCATGTTGATTCAACAGGATCAAAATGACGGTGTCAAAGGAGACTAATGAATATTGCCAGATATATGGGAAGCATCATAATGCAAGTAGAGCTGCTGAGGATTTTCGGAGGATTGAATAGTATTTTGAAGACCATTGTGAAACACTTGAATAACTAGGGATGAGCAGATACTCGATAAGTGCAAGGAATTACCGTAGGGGTATTCACGTGGTAAAGAACTGCAACACAGTAAGCTTAAAAGATTTTTGGAACAACGGAGAGCACTTTAAGGCATCTTGTAAGAACAAGGGCAACTGAGGATGAAGGTATGAACGACAATTGTAGGTAGTTATCCATAAGGGTATATCGATGGTAGGGGATTGTAAAGTCGATGGGCACAAGGGTCTCGAAAAAAACCTCGAAGAGTATCTTCGGAATCTTCTCGTGCAGCAAGCGATCATCTGGAGTGAGGGGCTCTCCGGGAGAAAGTATTTTCGAGAACCTAAAGTTACTCCTTTTAGCAAAATCATTTAACCCGAATAGAGGAAAGATTAGAGTCCGAGAGTATAGGTCGAGGAATAAAAGATCCTAATACCACCCAATGGCGACGTGGGTCCGTAAGACACACAGCCATGTTAGTAAAAGTTTTGCAATGACTAGACTCAACTTCGGCCAAGGAGTTGCAAAGGGGATTCCTACAGGAAGTCGGCTCTGATACCAACTTGTGACGCCCCCGATTCAATCGTACACTAATCATGCACGCAAATGTGTATGATCAAGATCAGGGACTCACGGGAAGATATCACAACACAACTCTAAAAGTAAAATAAGTCATACAAGCATCATATTACAAGCCAGGGGCCTCAAGGGCTTAAATACAAGTGCTCGATCATAACCAAGTCAGCGGAAGCAACAATAACTGAGTACAGACATAAGTTAAACAAGTTTTCCTTAAGAAGGCTAGCACAAACTGAGATACAGATCGAAAGAGGCGCAGGCCTCCGGCCTGGGATCCTCCTAAACTACTCCTGGTCGTCATCAGCGGCCTGCACGTAGTAGTAGGCACCTCCGGTGTAGTAGGAGTCGTCGTCGACGGTGGCATCTGGCTCCAGGGCTCCAGCATTTGGTTGCGACAACCAGGTAGAAGGGAAAGAGGGAACAAAGGGAGAAAAGCAACCATGAGTACTCATCTAAAGTACTCGCAAGCAAGGAGCTACACTACATATGCATGGGTATATGTGTAAAGGGCCATATCGGTGGACTGAACTGCAGAATGCCAGAATAAGAGGGGGATAGCTAATCCTGTCGAAAACTACGCTTCTAGCTGCCTCCGTCTTGCAGCATGTAGAAGAGAGTAGATTGAAGTCCTTCAAGTAGCATTGCATAGCATAATCCTACCGGGCGATCGTCCCCTCGTCGCCCTCTGGAAAAGCGATCACCAGGATGTCTGTGGAACTTGTCTGGGTGTTTTTTATTAAGTATCCAGTTCTAGTTGTCATAAGGTCAAGGTACAACTCTAGGTTGTCCTTTTACCGAGGGACACGGCTATTCGAATAGATAAACTTCCCTGCAGGGGTGCACCACATAACCCAACATGCTCGATCCCATTTGGCAGGACACACTTTCCTGGGTCATGCCCGGCCTCGGAAGATCAGCACATCGCTGCCCCACCTAGGCACAATAGAGAGGTCCGCACGCCGGTCTAAATCCTATGCACGCAGGGGTCTGGGCCCATCGCCCATTGCACACCTGCATGTTGCGAGGGCGGCCGGAAGCAGACCTAGCAACCTCCATTACAAAGGAAGTTGCGTTAACGCAGTCCAACCCGGCACGCGCTGCTCAGTCGCGGACATCACGAAGGCTTCGGCTGATACCACGACGTCAAGTGCCCATATCTTTCCCGCGTAGTTGGTTAGTGCATATAGGCCAGTGGCCAGACTCAGATCAAATACCCAGATCTCGTTAAGCGTGTTATTAAGAAGTAACCGCGAACGCCGACCAGGGCCATGCCCACCTCTCTCCTAGGCGGTCTCAACCTGCCCTGTTACTCCGCCACATAGTAACAGTCGGGGGCCATCGGGAACCCAGGCCCACCTCTACCGGGATGGAGCCACCTGTCCTTCCAGCCCCCACATCGGAATCACTTGCGGGTACTCAACGAGCTGACCCGACTTTAGTCATCATCTGTATAGTATATGTATAGTATATACCCGTGATCACCTCCCGAGTGATCACGAACCGATAGTATAGCAAGGCAAACTGACAAGAATGTAGGCCCAATTATGGTAAACTAGCATCCTATACTAGGCATTTAGGATTGCGGGTAAGGTATCAATGAATGTAGCAACAATGACAAGGCTATGCAACAGAATAGGATTAACCGAACAGTAACATGCTACACTACTCTAATGCAAGCAGTAGAGAGAAGAGTAGGCGATATCTGGTGATCAAGGGGGCGGCTTGCCTGGTTGCGCTGGCAAGGAGGCGGGTCGTCAACTCCGTTAGTTGAACTGGGCAGCAGCCGCGTTGGTCTTGGTGTCTAGCGAGAGAAGAGGGGGACGAAACAGTAAATACCATCCAAACATAAGCATGACGATGCATGTCATGACAATGAGCGGTGTTAGGTGTGCCCTAACGCGGTCGTAGGTGATACCGGCGAAAGGGGGAAACATCCGGGAAAGTATTCCCGGTGTTTCGCGTTTTCGGACAAGTGAACCGGAGGGGGAAAGTTGCAGGTTCACTATGCTAGGTACGCCTGGCGGATGAACGGGCTGCGTATCTGGATTTGTCTCATTGTTCTGAGCAACTTTCATGTACAAAGTTTTTCCATCCGGGCTACGATTTATTTTATATTAATTTTAAAAGATTTAATCATTTTTAGATTTTATTTAATTATTTTAATCCAACATTATCCAGAATAGTGCACGCTGACGTCAGCATGACGTCAGCAGTCAACAGAGGTGTTGACTAGTTAAACTGATGTGTGGCCCCAGTGGCACCCACCTGTCATACTCTGTTTTAGTTTAATTAGGGTTTAGGTAAATATAATTACTATTTAATTAAACTAACTAGTTAATTAGATTAATTAAACAGGATTAATTAACTTAATTAATTCACTAATTAATTAATTAATTAATAATTTTATTAAATAATTTTCTTTTATTATTATTATTTTTTTAAATTCCCCTTTTTTTAAAGACTGTTCTGGGGGCTGGGCCCCACGTGTCATTTGCCCAGGGGACCGATACAGGCACAAGCGCTGGATGCGGGCGCGTGGGCGCCCGATACGGCACTCGCCCAGGCCAACCGCGGGGCGGGACTGGCGGGGCACGGTGGGGCGCCGACGATGCAGGGACGCAGGGGGGCGTGCGCTCGCGAAGCCGGGCAAGGACGGCAACGAGCGGGCACGGTGGAGGCGGGGCGGTAGTGAGCGCAGCCGAGGCGCGGGCCCGGCACGTCGAGCACGTACGTGGGCGCAGGCCGATGGCCGCAGGGGGTAGAGGGGCTCCGGGGTGCCGGAGCACGGCAACAGGCGGGCGAGGCGGTGTGGTCTAGTGACCGAACGCGGCCACGGCGGGCGCGTGCGCAGACTATGCGGGGTGAGGCCAGTATGGGCCGGCCGGAGCCACGAGCGGTAGTGGGCGCAGCAACAGGAGGAGGCGGTCGGCAGTCACGGCGACGTGCAATACGGGGAGAGGGTAGTGGGAAGTGGCCGGAGCCTCACCGCGATTCGTAGGGACGGGGCAGCGGGTGTCGGGGTGGTCGGCGGGGACGACGGTGCCGCATAGGGAGCAGGCCGGCGATGAGGAGGAGGTAGGCCGGCGGGGAGGTTCCGGCGTTGGGCGATATGGGCGACGTCCTCGGGCATGAGCAGATCCATCGAGGGAGAGGCAGAAGGGAGCGCGAGGCGGTCGGTGACGAAGCCGGCGAGGGCAACGACGTGCGCATCGGGGGCGGTGGTGGGATCGGGTCCTCCACAATCCAGATCAGTGGAAGGAGGAAGCGAACATGGGGGAGGGGCGAGGGGAGTGGGGAGTGGGGCGATTGGGGAGGGACCGCTAGGGTTCGGTCACCCTAGGGGTGTTGTAGACGCCGGCTGGTCCGGCCTGATTGGCACCGAGGCCATCTGGGCCGTGGCCCAGCAGGGGGGTCTCCTTTTATCTTTTTTTTGTTGTTGTTAGTTTTTGTTTTTTTGTTTTCCTTCTTCTTTTTTTATCTTATTTCTTTTCTATTTTAATTCCTTTTAAATATTTAGGCCTTTTATAAAAGCACAGTTCCTTCACCATAATTACCTAGGCATTCATTTGCACACTCCGAACATTTTTGTTTTAATGTTTGAAAACTTTTGTTGTTTGACATATTTTGAATTTGACTTTGAATCGTTTTTGAACCATCGCGAGACTAACAACAGTAACCGAGGTGACGTGTCATCATTAACGTGTGATTACTGTAGCCTAGTTATCCGGGCGTCACAAGGATATACCTAAGACAGCTTTTACCACAAGGTACGGGCTATATGAGTATACCGTTATGTCATTTGGTGTGACTAACGCACCTGTCTATTTCATGAACATGATGAACAACGTGTTTATGGAGTTTTTGGATAAGTTCGTCGTGGTGTTCATTGATGACATTTTGGTCTACTCAAAGAATGAAGAGGAGTATAAGGAGCATTTGCGTTTGGTACTTGGGAAGCTCAAAGAACATCAGCTATATGCCAAGTTTAGCAAGTTTGAGTTTTGTTTGAAGCTAGTTGGATTTTCTCGGACATGTTATATCCGGAGATGGAATAGTAGTAGACCCCACCAAGGTTGTCACTGTGACAAATTGGGAAGCACCCACGTCAGTTGGAGAGATCCGTAGTTTTCTTGGACTCGCAGGATACTACCGGAGGTTCATTTAGAATTTCTCGAAGATTACCAAACCCATGACAGAGTTGTTGAAGAAGGACACAAAATTCAAATGGGCTGAGGAATGTGAGGCCAGTTTCCAGGAGTTGAATAAACGTTCGCTTACATCACCGATGTTGATTCTGCCAGATCAATGCAAGGATTATGAAGTATATTGCGATGCTTCTCGTCGAGGACTTGGAGAAGTGCTTATGCAGGAGGGAAGAGTTGTTTCGTATGCCTCACGATAGCTTAAGCCCCATTAATTATGCTACACATGATTTGGAGTTAGCAGCCGTAGTGCACGCATTGAAGACATGGAGACATTTTCTCATCGGAAACCATTATGAGGTATACACGAATCACAAGAGTTTGAAGTATATCTTCACGCAGAAGGAGTTGAATCTCAGGCAAAGGAGATGGTTGGAGCTCATTAAGGATTATGATATGAGATTGCATTATCACACCGGAAAGTCTAACGTAGTAGCCGATGCGTTGAGCCGCAAGAGCCATGTCAACACACTCTTGACCGGAGAGTTACCCAAGGAATTAGCCGAGGATCTTCGCGAGCTATGTTTGTAGATAGTTCCGAGAGGCTATGTAGCAGCATTGGAGATTCAGTCTACTTTGATGGATAAGATCAGAGAAGCTCAAACACTGACAAGGATATTGTCGAGATAAAGGAGAAGATGAGCAAAGGAAAAGCTAAGGGATTTCGTGAGGATAAGCATGATACCCTATGGTTTGAGGACCGCGTATATGTCCCTAATGATCTGGAGATCAGGAAGTTGATTTTGCAAGAGGCCCATGATTCACCGTATTCAATTCACCCAGGAAATACCATGATGTATCTGGATTTGAAGGACAGATTCTGCTGGACTGCTACGTCTTGAGCTTGCGTTGGTTTTCCTCAAAGAGGAGAGGGTGATGCAGCAATAGTAGCGTAAGTATTTCCCTCAGTTTTTGAGAACCAAGGTATCAATCCAATAGGAGGCTCCTCAAAAGTCCCACGCACCTACACAAACAAACTGAGAACTCGCAACCAACGCGATAAAGGGGTTGTCAATCCCTTCACGGCCACTTGCAAAAGTGAGATCTAATAAAGATAGTAAGATAAGATAAATAAATTTTTGGTATTTTATAATATAGATGCAAAAAACAAAGATGCAAATAAAGTAGATTGGAAGCAAATATGATAAGAGATAGACCCGGGGGCCATAGGTTTCACTAGAGGCTTCTCTCAAGATAGCATAAGTATTATGGTGGGTGAACAAATTATTATCGAGCAATTGATAGAAAAGCGAATAATTATGAGATTATCTAGGCATGATCATGTATATAGGCATCACGTCCATAACAAGTAGACCGACTCCTGCATGCATCTACTACTATTTCTCCACACATCGACCGCTATACAGCATGCATCTAGAGTATTAAGTTCATAAAGAACAGAGTAACGCATTAAGCAAGATGACATGATGTAGAGGGATAAACTCATGCAATATGATATAAACCCCATCTTGTTATCGTCGATGGCAACAATACAATACGTGCCTTGCAACCCTTTCTGTCACTGGGTAAGGACACCGCAAGATTGAACCCAAAGCTAAGCACTTCTCCCATGGCAAGAAAGATCAATCTAGTAGGCCAAACCAAACTGATAATTCGAAGAGACTTGCAAAGATAACTCAATCATACATAAAAGAATTTAGAGAAGATTCAAATATTATTCATAGATAAATTTGATCATAAACCCACAATTCATTGGATCTCGACAAACACATCGCAAAAAGAGTTTACATCGAATAGATCTCCACAAGAGAGGGGGAGAACATTGTATCAAGATCCAAAAAGAGAGGAGAAGCCATCTAGCTAATAACTATGGACCCGTAGGCCTGTGGTAAACTACTCACAACTCATCGGAGGGGCAAGGATGTTGATGTAGAAGCCCTCCATGGTCGATTGCCCAAGGCTCCAAGATGGGATCTCACGGATACAGAAGGTTACGGTGGTGGAAATTGTGTTTCGTCTGCCTCTTGGATGTTTTCGGGGTACGTAGGTATATAGAGGAGGAAGAAGTACGTCGGTGGCCGCCCGAGGGGCCCACGAGACAGGGGGGCGCGCCCTACAAGCGGGCGCCCTCCTATCTCATGGGAGCCTCGGCTGCTTCTTGACTTGCACTCCAAGTCCTCTGGATCACATTTGTTCCAAAAATCACGCTCCCGAAGGTTTCATTCCGTTTGGACTCCGTTTGATATTCCTTTTCTTCGAAATACTGAAATAGGCAAAAAATAGCAATACGGGCTAGGCCTCTGGTTAGTAGGTTTGTCCCAAAAATGATATAATTATGTAAAATAAAGCCCATAAACATCCAAAAGGGGTAATATAATAGCATGGAACAATCAAAATTATAGATACGTTGGAGACGTATCATGGACCGGAATGAAGAAGGATATTGCAGAGTATGTAGCAGTTTGTGATGTATGTCAGAGAGTAAAGGCAGAGCATCAGAAACCAGCAGGACTGCTACAACCATTGCCGATACTCGAATGGAAGTGGGATAAGCTAGGCATAGATTTTATCACGGGATTGCCCAGGACTCGTTCAGGCTATGACTCGATATGGGTTGTAGTTGATTGTTTGCCGAAGGTAGCTCATTTTATCCCAGTGAAGACCACTTACACCAGTGCTAAGTTGGGAAAGATATACATGACCAGGATCATATGTTTGCACAGAGTTCCGAGGACCATTGTATCAGACAGAGGAACCCAGTTTACCTCAAAGTTTTGGAATCAGTTGCATGAAACTTTGGGTACCAGGCTAGAGTTCAGTACAGCCTTTCATCCACAGACAGATGGACAGACTGAAAGAGTCAATCAGATTCTAGAGGACATGTTGAGAGCTTGTGCGCTAGATTATGGATCTAGTTGGGACGACAATTTACCTTATGCAGAGTTCTCTTACAACAACAGTTACCAATCTAGTTTGAAGATGGTCCCTTTCGAAGCTTTGTACGGAAGGAGGTGCAGGACACCGGTGTTGTGGGACGAAGTTGGAGACCGTCAGTTGTTTGGACTAGATTTGATTAAAGAGTCTGAGGAGAAGGTTAAGTTGATTCGCGATAGGCTCAAGGTAGCCCAGTCCAGGCAAAAGAGCTATGCGGATTCTAAACACAAGGAGACAGTTTACGAAGTCAGAGACAGAGTTTATCTTTGTGTGTCCCCACTTCGAGGAGTTAAGCGTTTTGGAGTTGAGGGAAAGTTAGCACCACGTTTTGTGGGACCATACAAGTTTTGGTGCGTATGGGAGAAGTTGCTTACAAGTTGGAATTGCCCGAAGGATTGTCAGGAGTTCATGATGTGTTCCATGTTTCCCGGTTGAAGAAGTGCCACGCATAGATGGCCGATATACCTCTGAGAGATACAGTGCCACTAGAAGCGATTCAGTTGGATAGAGATTTGACCTATGAGGAGAAACCAGTCAAGATTCTCGAATTTGCCAGCCGAGTCACGCACAGCAAGGTTATCAAGTTCTGCAAAGTTCAGTGGAGCCACCATACCAAGGATGAAGCCACCTAGGAGCGAGAGGAAGACCTACTGAAGGACCACCCTCACCTATTTTCTAGCCAACCCGAATCTCGAGGGCGAGATTCATCTTAAGGGGGGTAGGTTTGTAACATCCCAAATTTTCAATTTGGAACGTTATACATTAGATCATCATTGCATATCATATTTTATTGCATTTTGGCTTGATCCTAGAAATTCTACGCAACTCAAGGACCCACGGAGAGAGTTGGGGATTTTGTTATTTTCATATTTGAGATTTCTCAAAATTTTGAAAATAGGATCATTTGATTTTAATTATTTTATCTTCGTATATTTCTTTTATAAAAATAAAAGAGAGGGAATAAATGACTTTCCAAAATAAAGAAGTATTGGAGATATAATAAAAAACCAAATAAGAATTTATTTCGGAGTTTTATCGATATTTTATTTGAATTAGGAAAAATGCGCGTTTTTCAAAATTGCATTATAGGCCCAAATAAATGTTCACCTTGTCCGCCTTATTTTAGAGGACGGGGAAAATTTATTTCAGGATTTTTGGTGTCCGTTTAGTATTTCTTTTCTTTCTTTATCTGCACGTCAAAATTATTTAAAAAACAGTCAAACCGACCTCGGGCCATATTCGGCCAGGACTCCTCCCGGCCGGCCCCTTTATATAGGGCGCCCCCGAGCCGCCCCAGCCCAAACCCTAGCTGCCGCCAGCCACCGCCGCCGCCGCCAGCTGCCGACCGCCGCCACCTCGCCGGAGTCGACCGCCGCCACCGCCCGTTGACTCACCACCACAGTCGTTGACCGCCGGAGGTAGCCGCCGCCGCCGCGGTTTTCGAGAGAAAATTGTTGGTTTTTTAGAAACCCCGGTTTATTTTTTGATAGATCGGTTTAATTTTTATCCAGTTTTGTTATTTAGCGAAGGCCCATTCTTTCGTTCGTTTTAACGAACGGTTTTCATCGTTTAGCCGCAGACAGCGAACATTCGTTCGTTAGCCTGTTTGTTAGTTTTTCTTTTGTCAGGGTTTTCCGCGATTATTTTCGATCGCGATTTCTACCCTCATTTTCGTTTTAGTTTATCTTTTCGCTCGTTTATCGGAATCAGGCGATTCAAGCGCCTAGAGTTTTGTCTCGAAACCCTCTTTCTGTTTAACCAACTTAAACAAGTTTTTGCTACTGTAAAATTTGACTTAGGTTCAGATTAGTAAATGAAGCTTGTTTCTTTTGTCGTTTGAGTTTCGTTGCTTTGTTTGATTTGATTCTTTTTGCAAACCAGAGTTCTTAAGTTGAACTTTCTGGTTAGATCTCTTATTTGAGTTTTACCCGTTCTCTAGATGAGTGATTATTGTATGCTTGTTTGTTTGCAATAGAGTACCCGGAGTGCGCAGCGTGCTACTACGGGTCTCTAGGTTTCACGGATCATCAGCAAGGCAAGTAACACTTTGATCATACCTCTTTACTACCCAGTTTTATTGCATTACATCAATCCTCAAACAGTTGCATGGTTAGGATCTGATTAATATGTGGGTTTTGGAAGTAGATGAGGTAGTACCTATTGCCCTGTTTATTATCAAACCTTTGGAAGTTACTTATATGTTTGCTTATATTGGTATGCTATGCTCATAGACATGCATTGGGTGAGTGTATCCATGACAGATGTGAGATTGTTAATTAATGGTGAACTTAAGTTGGCAACTTTAATTCACATCTGGGTGCATTGAGGCACCTAGGGAACCCAATGTTGCCTGTATTTTTGGAAATCCCGGGGTACCGTGTGATTCTCCTATGGATTGCCACCCAGGCTCAAAGGGGTCATAAGATTATTCATGCTAGAAACTTACGTGTGCAGCCGCAAGCTACTATGGGCTCTAGCATAGTTGAGTATGTTGTGTGACCTCTTTCAGTGGTAGACTAGTAGATGTAGGGGGTGTAGGTTGGTACTGTCTACCCAGAGTAAAGAGTTAATTCTTCTGAAAGACTGTGTCTCGGTCATCTATTTCTCAAACACCTTGTAGTGCGAGAAATCAAACGGAGGCGATCGAGTGTTGCGAGGAAAAGTGCGCAAACCTCTGCAAAGTGTACAAACTAATCATGGTTAGCCGTGTCCCCATTTATGGACGTTTTGAGTATCTAGTTTCTTGGATTATCATGTGAATCTCGTCATGTTACTTAATTTAAATTTGATTGGGTTAATGATGAACCTTAATAGGGATTGAGTTGGAGGAACCTTCTCAATGTTTAACAACCACCATGATAGTTAAATAAAATTTATTCCTTTGTTGTAGGGAAAAATTGGCTTTATGCAAAACCGTAACCATAGAGCTCTCCACCAGCCATATATGCATGTAGTGATAGTATTATTATGTTCATTACTCTCTATGTGTTACATTGCCAGCATATTCAATGTGCTGACCCGTTTTCGGGCTGCAACGTTCATGTTGCAGACTTTTTAGACAACGAGTAAGGTGCCTTAGGTCGTGATCTTTCACTCAGTGATGCCGTTGGAGTTGATGGACTCGCTTTATCTTCCAAGCCTTCCGTTGTTATCGTATTTAGATGGACTTAAGCCATATTTATTGTAATAAGTTCTCTTTTGAGACACTCGATCTAATAATTGTGTGATTGCTACTATGTTATAAATCCTTCAAGTATTGTGCGTGTCAGCATTACCGATCCAGGGATGACACTGATGCACAGAGATCAGACTGTTTGAGGTCTGGTCGCTACACTCCCAAAAGGTGTGTACAGCAAGGATGATTGTGGTAAACTAAAGCAAAGACTAATATCATACAAGACGCTCCGATTAAAACACATATCATGTGGCGAATAAAAATATAGCTCCAAGTAAAGTTACTGATAGACGAAGACGAAAGAGGGGATGCCTTCCGGGGCATCCCCATGCTTAGGCTTTTGGTTATCCTTGAATATCTTGGGGTGCCATGGGCATCCCCAAGCTTAGGCTCTTGCCACTCCTTATTCCATAGTCCATCAAATCTTTACCCAAAACTTGAAAACTTCACAACACAAAACTCAAGAGGAAATCTCATAAGCTCCGTTAGTGCAAGAAAGAAAAACCACCACATAAGGTATTGTAGTGAACTCATTCTTTACTTATATTGGTGTTAAACCTACTGTATTCCAACTTCTATATGGTTCATACCCCCGAATACTAGCCATAGATGCATCAAAATAAGCAAACAACACACGAAAAACAGAATCTATCAAAAATAGAACAGTCTGTAGTAATCTGTAACTCTCGAATACTTCCGGAACTCTAAATATCCTACCAACATAGGAAGTCATGGGAAATTTGTCTATTGATCTACATCAAAATGAATCAACACAAAATCACGTTTCTGTGAATTACTAAAATTATTCTCATGCGCGCAAAGTTTCTGTTTTTCAGCAGAATCAAATTAACTCTTACCATAAGTTATCCTATAGGTTCTACTGGGCACAGACACTAATTAAAACATGAAAACACATCTAAACAGAATCTAGATGAAATATTTATTACTAAATAGATACAACAACAAAAAAACAAAAATAAAATTGGGTTGCGTCCCAACTAACGCTATCGTTTAACGCCCCTAGCTAGGCATAAAAGCGAGGATAGATCTAAGTAGTGCCATCTTTGGCACCCAATTCCTCAATAGAGAACTTATAATCTTTAGGGGTTTCTCCCTTTTTAGCAAAGATTAAGCCCTATGCAAGAATTCAAGCAATTCATTTGTAGCAAAAGGTTCCTTAATGATAAAGAGACAATTGGGATGAACACTTATTGATTTGAGATCCGCATTTTCCTTACTAGAAGATTCACCCTTATTCTTAGGAACATAAATAAATTTGGAAGTTTTGGTAGGAGGAGTTGGAGTATTTTTCACGGAGGAAAAGGCCGAACCTAAGTTAGTAATAATATCTTCAAGTTTACCGATTCTTGAAGAATCTAGATCTATTCTTTCGTTAACTATGGGTTCTTTCTCCTTAAGATTTTTCAAAGTAACTCCAACCCTAGACCCATATTGGGTAATTTGGTTGTGGATCTTTTTATCCAAATTTTCAATTAACTCAATAGTGGCAACTTTATTTTCAACAATTTCAAGCCTTTGCATCAGATGTTCGAAAGTTAAAATAGTTCCATTAACCAAAAGATGGGGTGGACCAAACAAATCTAACATAGCATTATAAGCATCAAAAGTATAGCTATCCAAGAAATTCCCTCCGGTAATGGTATCAAGAATGCATCTATTCCAAGGGGTAATGCCTACATAAAAATTGCGAAGAAGAACGGAAGTAGAAGGCTTCCAAGTAGATCTATTTTGAGCATTGCAAATTCTGTGCCAAGAATCTTTTAGATTGTCTCCCTCCCTTTGCTTAAAATTAAGAATTTCATGTTCGGGAGTAATAACGAGGATAGGAGGACTAGCCATGACGACGAGCAAACCAACACACAAGCAAACAAAAAGGCAAGCGAAAGAGAGATGAGGTTGGGAAAGAGAGGGCGAATAAAACGGCAAGGGTGAAGTGGGGGAGAGGAAAACGAGAGGCAAATGGCAAATAATGTAATGCGAGGGAGATGAGTTTATGATGGGTACTTGGTATGTCTTGACTTGAGCGAAGACCTCCCCAGCAACGGTGCCAGAAATCCTTCTTGCTACGTCTTGAGCTTGCGTTGGTTTTCCTTGAAGAGGAAAGGGTGATGCAGCAAAGTAGCATAAGTATTTCCCTCAATTTTTGAGAACCAAGGTATCAATCCAGTAGGAGGCTCCTCAAAAGTCCCACGCTCCTACACAAACAAACAAGAACCTCACAACCAACGCAATAAAGGGGTTGTCGATCCCTTCACGACCACTTGCGAAAGTGAGATCTGATAGAGATAATATGACAAGATAAATATTGTTGGTATTTTTATGATATATATTGGAAAAAAGTAAAGATGCAAATAGAAGTAGATGGCAAACTTATATGATAAAATATAGACTCGGGGGCCATAGGTTTCACTAGTGGCCTCTCTCAAGATAGCATAAGTATTACGGTGGGTGAACAAATTACTGTTGAGCAATTGATAGAAAAGCGAATAATTATGAGATTATCTAGGCATGATCATGTATATAGGCATTACGTCTGTGACAAGTAGACCGACTCCTGCCTGCATCTACTACTATTTCTCCACACATCGACCGCTATCCAGCATGCATCTAGAGTATTAAGTTCCTAAAGAACAGAGTAACGCATTAAGAAAGATGACATGATGTAGAGGGATAAACTCATGCAATATGATATAAACCCCATCTTTTTATCCTCGATGGCAAGAATATAATACGTGCCTTGATGCCCCTGCTGTCAGGGAAAGGACACCGCAAGATTGAACCCAAAACTAAGCACTTCTCCCATTGCAAGAAAGATCAATCTAGTAGGCCAAACCAAACTGATAATTCGAAGAGACTTGCAAAGATAACTTAATCACACATAAAAGAATTCGGAGGAGATTCAAATAATTCTCATAGATAAACTTGATCATAAACCCACAATTCATCGGATCTCGAAAACACACCGCAAAAAGAGTTATATCAAATAGATCTCCAAGAAGATTGAGGAGAACTTTGTATTGAGATTCGAAGAGAGAGAAGAAGCCATCTAGCTAATAACTATGAACCCGAAGGTCTATGCTAACCTACTCACAACTCATAGGAGAGGCCTTGGAGATGATGTAGAGGCCCTCCATGGTCGATTCCCCCTCTGGAGGAGCGTCGGCGAAGGCTCCAAGATGGGATCTCACGGATACAGAAGGTTACAGCGGTGGAAATAGTTTTTCGTGGTGCTCCTCGAAGGTTTCAGGGTATGTAGGTATATATAGGAGGAAGAAGTAGGTCGGTGGATGCTCGAGGGGCCCACGAGGGTAGGGGCGCGCCCATCTGTAGGGGGCGCGCCGGGCACCCTCGTGGCCGCCTCCTCTGTTGCTTGACGTCCACTCCAAGTCCCTTGGATCATGTGTGTTCCAAAAAGATCGCCCCTGAAGGTTTCATTCCGTTTGGACTCCGTTTGATGTTCCTTTCCTTCGAAACACTGAAATAGGAAAAAACAACAATTCAGGCTGGGCCTCAGGTTAGTAGGTTAGTCCCAAAAATGATATAAAAGTGTAAAGTAAAGCCCTTAAACATCCAAAACGGGTAATATAAGAGCATGGAACAATAAAAAATTATAGATACGTTGGAGACATATCACTATCCTCCAGCAAGTCCTTGGCGTCCAGAGGGCTACAACTGTCTATGCACAAGTCTAGGGTACTAGAGGACCCCTAATTTAGTACACCCACAAGAGCCCCGGGCATGGGCCATACACGCATGCGAGGCGTCGTTGGGCTAGATCCAAACAGTGCACAAGCATGTGTGGCAGGGAATAACTGTTATAATCTTCTCGTTTACCATGCCCCCACAACGTGCACTAAATGTGAAATGTAAGAGAGGTGGACTGAGACGGTCACCAGAGGTAGTGCGCAAGAAAACCGCAGCCACATACGACAGTAAAGAGCCAGCCTCCGCACCTTCCCCATAAAAATGAAACTGCGAGGGGCGCTGCTCATTTACCACCTTTCTCCTCCAATCTAGCACCAGCCTCCTTCGTCTTCTTCCTTGCGCAAGAATAGAGCCTGTTGCTCCTTTCGTTGCCGCTCCACCGCACCATTGCCCTGCCCCCCCCACCAAATCTGCTTCCTTGGCAGCCATTATGGCACCCAAAAAAGGCCAAGGCAAGGCTAAGAAGCTAGTCGACCTGGAGGCAGAGGAGAGGAAGGAGGAAGTGGCGGTGTTGCGGAGGAATAACATTGTTTTCGCGCCGATGCTGAAGCAGGAAAATCTAGTAGAGCGGTACGCAATCATGTGGGGGAGGGAAACGGCCGCCCTTCCCGCGCCACAAGTTCTTCTCGACTCTGTCAAATACAACGGAGACAAGTATCCCTTCTTCACCGCATACTTTTATTGTGGGCTTGTCCCCGCTTTCTCTGATTTCTTCTCTGAGATCATGTACACATATGGGTTCCATCTTCTTGATTTCACACCAAATGCCATGACTTGTATGTGTACCTTCATGCACATGTGCGAGAATTTCGTCGGAGTAGTTCCCAATGTTGCTCTCTTCCTCCATTACTTCATCCCACACATCAAAGCAGATGCTCCCTCTGGCGGTGTCACTTGGATTTTCATGATCGGCGCCAAGGATATCTACCTTTACGGACAACTGCATCTCAAATGAAATAAATGGCAAGCAAAATGGTGTTGGATTAAGAATGCCAAATTCTCGAATTTGTGCAGGCCGAGGATGAAAAAGGTGGAGCGTGGCGAGGATTGGATCTGCCTTGATACGAATGAAAAGAAGATCACAATTGCCACAATTCGCATCTTCCACCTCAAGACCGCCAGCCTCACCATCGAAATGGTAGGAGCAGACTTTCTCCACCGCTGCATTGCTCCCCTTTAGAACAAAGGAAGACCGGCCTGGGGTTACAACAATATAAGTGACATCATGCGGGTGAGCACTGGCCTCGGCGCCAATCTGATGGTAATGCAACACACAATCCTATGCCACCAGCTCTTTCGTGCTACCGGCAAGTTCAAGCTACCAGCAAATGTGGTGCCCTTGTGCAACAATTCTACCAAGGATGCAATTATTGCAATAATGCCTGCCTACAACACCCACAGTGTTAAGGGCTATTGGGAATAACAGCACGAAGACGTGGTGAGTGTATGGTTCGACACCCTGGTGGAGAAGGCTATCAGAGAGGACAAGGACCTCGTTCATGACACCACCGATGAAGAGTTGGTGCATATTGCTAGGAGGATGGCGGAAGTAGCAAGAATGTATGAAGGCACAGATGGGCTTTATTCGACGGTGCCTATTGTTGACGAATAAGTTGGGGATGAACTAGTGGATGATCCGCCAGAATAACTTGTTTGAGAACAAGGTGAAGAAACTGCTGAAGGGCAGATGCATAGGGAGCCCCCCCCCCCCTTTTTCTCTTGTCTCGGCATGGAAGCCCGTGTCCTCTGGAAAGCCATTTCTGGAGAACCAATCCGTCCTCTTTCTTTGGGTGATGAAGTAGTCGACAAAGGAGCGGCCGCCAAGGATATCGGGCGTCAAAGATCTCGACGCCAAACTCCACAACAGCAACAAGTGCATCGCACCTTTACGAGGCGGCCAGCAGCATCGTTTGCCAGAGTAGCTGGGCCTTCTCAACATGCCGCACCCATGGCAACCAACGGTTCACACTACTGTAGGATGCTACTACCGCGACACTACGATCAGAGACCCTTTGATGAAACTGTGTGCGATGCATTAATCTCAAATGGTGGTGTAAAAAACCATCAAAAAAGCTGCAAAATGTTTGCGATGACGGATGCATCAAACACTGTTCAGATTTTAGTTTCGTGTGTGATGTAAGGCATATGGTTCAGTGCAATTAACCGTTTGCAATGAGGAGAAACAAAAGAAACGGGCAGCCAGATGAAGGTGTGTGTGATAAACCGCATATGGTTCACTAGGATGAACTATTTGTGATTAGGCAACACAAAAGAAACGGTCATCCAAATCAAGGTGTGTGCGATATATGGCATGCGGTTCACGTGGATGAACTGTTTGTGTTGAGACACGAGAACATAAACGGTTCAATATAACAAGATGTCTGTGATATGCGGCAAACAGGTTTGTAATTAGAAATGTGTGTGAAGCCTGATATTAACACAGACGATTGCTGCTAATAAGACATGTGTGTTGTGCGATGGGATTGCATACAAAATAGCAACATATATATTACATGCATGATTAACCAAATTAAACATCCAATTAGATAGGTGGCTACTACAATCATGGCATTTGCACACACCAAAGTAAACTATTACATGCATAATTTCATAGGTGGCTACTACACAGATGACACTTCCACACATCAATAAAGTAAACTATATATTACATGCATGATTAACTAGCATAAACGATCATCTGATCATCATCTACTTCTTGTGACGCTTGCTCTGCTTGTGGCTCGATCCGGGCTTGTCTATTTGGGTAACGAGGCACTTCCTCATGTCAACAATCCGCTTGTACATCTCGAAGCATGTGTACACGCTCTTGGCCACAAACCTGAGGTGAGGTTCATCCAGTCGCCGCACCCAAGCCCTGTGCCAGGATATGACACCTGTTCTCTGGGCATCCTGCTTCATCTTTTCATAGTAGGGGTCGATGATGGACGAGGTGAGTTCGACCAGGGAGTCCTTCTTCATGCTGCCCTAGACCGTGTACTGGTCACGAATTTCGACAAGGTTCTTGTGGGCCAAGCCCGTAACACTGAGCGCTTTTACATCATCGGTGGTGTCCACCATGACAAACTTGTAGTCAGTGATAATGACAAACCTGTTGAAACGGTCGCAAGGCTCTCTAGCCATGCAGTAGTGGTAGATGAGGACATGATGGCGCACGCACAACTGGGCAACATCAACCTTCTGATCTATGCCGGGACTACCGTCAGTGTACTGGAGGTCGATGCCGACCACCTTGTACTTGTGTCCAGCAAGCAACTGCTCAACGGTGTTGATGTAGTCGTCCACCACGGCCGGGTCAATGGTGTACACCACCGAGAGATCCTTCTCCCTCGCGTGGGTCTCCACTTTATGCTCGCCGAACTCCATTGGAGCGCCGCTAGACATCCCCTCTCAATGTGTCATTGTGGGTTTGCTTGTTGTGTTGTGGGGAGCGGTCGAAAGGTTGAAGAGACTAAGGCTATAATGGCTGCGGGAATTAAAGGGGAGGTCGGACGGCATGTCCTGATGGCAGTTCTAATTCGCAGCACGTAACTCCATCATGCCGCACGTAACTGCATCGCGTGGCAACATGCGCGGCGCAACCGCATGCATATGAGGCCCTCGACATGATCGTGCGCAGGCCCAACCGCTGCCACAGCACACGCGGAGGGACGCGAGCAGAGCGCTCCACGGTTGCCTCAACGGCGAGCAACCATATATATGCACGTAGCAGTTGAACACGCAAGGAAAAGCTGTCCACAACCCGAGCGCGCCGACGGACACGAGCAAAGCACGGCGCGGCGCCTAACGGCAAGCACAGCGCGTCGCGGCGCCTAATGGTTGAACTGTTTGTATAGATTAAGCACGACTACTTAATCTATGAATGAAATATATGCTTAATTATTGAATTTTAGTTGCAAAAATTAGATAGTGCAAGTGATTTTTAGCTGCGTATTTTACCAAATCGCCATTGGAACCACTGGATGTCCTCTCTGTATGTGTCGTCGTGGGTGTGCTTATTGTGTCATGCGCCGGCCCCAAACACTGGCAACACAACTTATAAATTGACAGGATGGAGTACTAGTTACAGTGATGCATATAATTAAGCAAAGGGATCACACATGTCTGTATTGACTGGAACAAGAATGCAATAGCAAAATAAGAATTAAGGATGCAAGAAGAAAGATGCATCCATCAATGTATGACCTCCTACTCCTCAACTCAATGCGTCGGGCCACCGACCGGCGGCTAAGGGTCGGCGGCTTTTGTGGCCAGGTCAAGGTGCTTCTCAGCAAAGTCATCCAAGGCTTCCAGCCGGTTGAAGAAGGCCAACGTCGTAGCGTCCTCACTGTCCTTGTACATACCTATATACACGATTTGCTCGTACACGTGGATGTGTAGGTCGACGAATTCTTGTAGGGCGAGGCGGCTCACGGCGAGCATGACTGATACGTCTCCGTCATATCTATAATTTTTGATTGTTACATGCCAATATTCTTCAACTTTCATATACTTTTGGCAACTTTTTATATTATTTTTGGGACTAACATATTGATCCAGTGCCTAGTGCCAGTTCCTGTTTGTTGCATGTTTTATGTTTCGCAGAAACACAATATCAAACGGAGTCCAAACGGGATAAAAACGGAGGGAGAATTATTTTGGAATATTTATGATTTTTGGGAAGTAAAATCAACGCGAGATGGTGCCCGAGGTGGTCACAAGGGTGGCTCGCGCGCCTGCCCATACTGGGCGCGCCCCTGACCCTCGTGGGCCCCTCCTAAGCCGGTTGACGCTCTCCTTTGGCCGCAAGAAATATAATTTTCAGAGAAAAATCCGGGCGAAAGTTTCAATCCAATCGGAGTTATGGATCTCCGGATATATAAGAAACGGTGAAAGGGAAAAATCCGAGAACGTGGAAACAGAGATAGACAGAGAGACATATCCAATCTTGGAGGGGCTCTCACCCCTCCCATGCCATGGGAGCCAAGGACCAAAGGTGAAACCCTTCTCCCATCTAGGGAGAAGGTCAAGGAATAAGAAGAAGAAGAAGGGGAGCTCTCTCCCCCTTGCTTCCGGTGGCGCCGGAACACCGCCGGGGGCCATCATCATCACCGCGATCTTCACCAACACCTCCGCCATCTTCACCAACATCTCCATCACCTTCCCCCATATATATTCAACGGTCCACTCTCCCGCAACCCGTTGTACCTTCTACTTGAACATGGTGCTTTATGCTTCATATTATTATCCAATGATGTGTTGCCATCCTATGATGTCTGAGTAGATTTTCATTGTCCTATCAGTGATTGGTAAATTGCTATGATTGGTTTAATTTGCTTGTGGTTATGTTGATGTCCTATTGTGCCCTTCATGTCGTGCAAGCATGAGGGATTCCCGCTGTAGGGTGTTGCAATACGTTCATGATTCCCTTATAGTGGGTTGCTTGAGTGACAGAAGCATAAACCCGAGTAAGGGGGTTGTGGTGTATGGGATAAAAGGGGACTTAACGCTTTAATTCTATGGTTGGGCTTTACCTTAATGATCTTTAGTAGTTGCAGATGCTTGCTAGAGTTCCAATCATAAGTGCATATGATCCAAGAAGAGAAAGTATGTTAGGTTATACCTCTCCCACATAAACTTGCTATCGGTCTAGTAAAGTAGTCAATTTCTTAGGGACAATTTCACAACTCCTACCACCACTTTTCCACACTCGCTATATTTACTTTATTGCTTCTTTATCTAAACAGCCCCTAGTTTATATTTACGTGCTCTTTATTATGTTGCAAACCTATCCTATCACACCTACAAAGTACTTCTAGTTTCATACTTGTTCTAGGTAAGGCCAACACTAAGCATGCGTAGAGTCGTATCAGTGGAAGATCGGACTTGAGAGAATATTTGTTCTACCTTTAGCTCCTCGTTGGTTCGACACTCTTACTTATCGAAAGAGGCTACTGTTATCCCCTATACTTGTGGGTTATCAAGACCTTTTTCTGGCGCCGTTGCCGGGGAGTCATAGCGTGGGGTGAATATTCTCGTGTGTGCTTGTTTGCTTTATCACTAAGTAATTTTTATTTGCTGTTCTTAGTTGTTTTGTATCTTTAGTTATGGGTAGGAAACGCAAAATACCAAAAAAAATAGTTGTACCTACTGAACCAATGGTTGAAGAACCACTCAAAATCTATCACACTCCTGAAGCTTTTTACTTGGATCATCTTTGATCCCTTTGTGCTCGTGCTGAAACCCCAACTAGCATAGTTGAGGGCAAATCTTTAGATAAGCATGCTTGTTATGTGCGACACTGCATATTTGAAAAAGGGAAACTTTTACTGGATCAAATTCATAGTTTGCAATGTTATGCTTGGAATTTATGTGAAATATATGTTCAACTATATATTGAGGACTCCTCCGTTGTCCAAGAAGAGACTAATATTTTGCAGGAGTCCATGGAAGAAGAAATTGATGAAACTGTGAGCTCATTGGATGAAAAAAATGATGAGGAGAGCAGAGAACAAAAGGAGGAAGAGTGGATTAGCTACCCGTGCCCACCTTATAATGAGAGTAACTCTTCAACTCATACATTGTTTAATTTCCCTTCGTGCTTACCGAAGGATGATTGTTATGATCCCATTGATTCTCTTGAAATATCCCTTTTTGATGATGTTTGATATGCTTGTGGCCAAGATGCCAATATGAATTATGCTTACGGAGATGAACTTGCTATATTTCCTTATGTTAAACATGAAATTGTTGCTATTGCACCCACGCATGATAGTCCTATTATCTTTTTGAATTCTCCAAACTACACTATATCGGAGAAGTTTGTGCTTATTGAGGATTATATTGATGGGTTGCTTTTTACCGTTGCACATGATGATTTTGATAGATATAATATGCATGTGTTTTCTGCTCCTACTTGCAATTATTATGAGAGAGGAACTATATCTCCACCTCTCTATGTTTCCAATATGATGAAATTGCAAGAAACTGCTTATACTGTGCATTGACCTTTACTATGTGTGCATGAATTGTTCTTTTATGACATGCAGATGCATAGGAAGAGAGTTAGACTTCATTGTTGCTTGATATATATTACTTTGTGCTCACTACTAAATTACAAATCATTGATGATTCAAATTGGCTTTGATATACCTTGGGATCCGAGTGGATTCATTACTTGAGCACTATATGCGTAGCTTAATGGCTTTAAAGAAAGAGCTGCCAGGGAGACAACCCGGAAGTTTTAGAGAGTCATTTATTTCTGTTGTGTGCTTTCATATAGTCTAAACACACAAAAATAAAGAGGGGAACCCAAAACTTTTCAAAAAGGAAAGTGAAAGTGAGAGAGACAAGCATTATTGAAGAGGGAGAGCTCCTTGAACCTTGTTCATGCTCACGGAAACTTTGTGAATATTAATTACAGAAACTTTTCATCAAAAATAATTATCCCCTTGTACAATTCCATTGTATTATAAAAATAATGTGCCAAGGTTTGCCTTTAGGATGTTTACAATGCTTGTTGGTTTGTACGGTGCAGGACCGAAACTTTGGTTGTAGTGCACGATTTTACATTTTTTACTGGACTGTCAAATGGTTCTGATTCTTTTTGCACTGTCTTGCTGCACAAATTTTTTATTTTTCCTAATGTTGGTAGAATTGTTGGGGTACCATAAGTATGGTGAATTTTCAGATTTCTACAGACTGTTCTGTTTTTGACAGATTCTGTTTTTGATGCATAGTTTACTTGTTTAGATGAAACTATCAATTTATATCAGTGGATTAAGCCATGGAAAAGCTATATTACAGTAGACACAATGCAAAAACAAAATATTAATTGGTTTGAAACAGTACTTAGAGTAGTGATTTGCTTTATTATACTAACGGATCTTACCGAGTTTTCTGTTGAAGTTTTGTGTGGATGAAGTGTTTGATCGAGGAGGTCTCAATATGAGGAAAAGGAAGCAAGGAAAGAGCTCAAGCTTGGGGATTCCCAAGGCACCCCAAGTAAATATTCAAGGAGACTCAAGCGTCTAAGCTTGGGTATGACCCTGAAGGCATCCCCTCTTTCTTCAACAAGTATCGGTATGTTTTCGGATTCGTTTCGTTCATGCGATATGTGCAAGTCTTGGAGCGTCTTTTGCATTTAGTTTTCACTTTTATTTTATGCACCATGCTGGTATGAGATAGTCCTTGGTTGATTTATATAATGCTCATTTCACTTCACTTAAATCTTTTGAGTATGGCTTTATAGAATGCTTCACGTGCTTCACTTATATCATTTGAAGTTTGGATTGCCTGTTTCTCTTCACATAGAAAACCGCCATTTGTAGAATGCTCTTTTGCTTCACTTATACTTGTTAGAGCGTGGGAATATCTTTTGTAGAAAGAATTAAACTCTCTTGCTTCACTAATATCAATTTAGAGAGATGACAGGAATTGGTCATTCACATGGTTAGTCATAAAATCCTACATAAACTTGTAGAATGCTGAATATGATATGTTTGATTCCTTGCAATAGTTTTGCGATATAAAGGTGGTGATATTAGAGCCATGCTAGTGGGTGATTGTGGATTAGTAGAAATACTTGTGTTGAGGTTTGTGATTCCCGAAGCATGCACGTATGGTGAACTGTTATGTGATGAAGTTGGAGCATGAGGTATTTATTGATTGTCTTCCTTCTGAGTGGCGGTCGGGGACGAGCGATGGTCTTTTCCTACCATTCTATCCCCCTAGGAGCATGCATGTAGTACTTTGTTTTGATGACTAATAGGTTTTTGCAATAAGTATGTGAGTTCTTTATGACTAATGTTGAGTCCATGGATTATACGCACTCTCACCCTTCCATCATTGCTAGCCTCTTCGGTACCGTGCATTGCCCTTTCTCACCTTGAGAGTCAGTGCAAACTTGGCCGGTGCATCCAAACCCCGTGATATGATACGCTCTGTCACACATAAGCCTCCTTATATCTTCCTCAAAACAGCCACCATACCTACCTATCATGGCATTTCCATAGCCATTCCGAGATATATTGCCATGCAACTTCCATCATCATCATATACATGACTTGAGCATTCATTGTCATATTGCTTTGCATGATCGTAAGATAGCTAGCATGATGTTCTCATGGCTTGTCCATTTTTTTGATATCTTTGCTATGCTTGATCATTGCACATCCCGGTACACCACCGGAGGCATTCATATAGAGTCATATCTTTGTTCTAGTATCAAGTTGTAATATTGAGTTGTAAGTAAATAAAAGTGTGATGATCATCATTATTAGAGCATTGCCCCAGTGAGGAAAGGATGATGGAGACTATGATTCCCCCCACAAGTCGGCCAAAGAAGGCCAAAGAAGCCCAAATAAAAAAAAGAGGCCAAAGAAGCCCACCAAAAAAAGAGAAAATAAAAAATGATAGAAAAAGAGAGAAGGGGCAATGCTACTATCCTTTTACCACACTTGTGCTTCAGAGTAGCACCATGTTCTTCATAGAGGGAGTCTCCTATGCTTTCACTTCCATATACTAGTGGGAATTTTCATTATAGAACTTGGCTTGTATATTCCGATGATGGGCTTCCTCAAATGCCCGTGGTCTTCATGAGCAAGCAAGTTGGATGCACATCCACTTAGTTTTCAGTTCGATCTTTCATACACTTATAGATCTAGTGCATCCGTTGCATGGCAATCCCTACTCCTCGCATTGACATCAATTGATGGGCATCTCCATAGCCCGTTGATTAGCTGTGTTGATGTGAGACTTTCTTCCTTTTTGTCTTCTCCACACAACCTCCACCATCATACTCTATTCCACCCATAGTGCTATATCCATGGCTCATGCTCATGTATTGCGTGAAAGTTGAAAAGGTTTGATAACATCAAAAGTATTAAACAATTAATTGGCCTGTCATTGGGGTTGTGCATGATTTGAATATTTTGTGTGATGAAGATGGAGCATAGCCAGACTATATGATTTTATAGGGATAACTTTCTTTGGCCATGTTGTTTTGAAAAGACATGATTGTTTTATTAGTACGCTCGAAGTATTATTGTTTTTATGTCAAATAGACTATTGCTTTGAATCACTAGTGTCTTCATATTCATGCCATGATTAGATATATGATCAAGATTATGCTAGGTAGCATTCCACATCAGAAATTATCTTTTTTATCATTTACCTACTTGAGGACGAGCAGGAATTAAGCTTGGGGATGTTGATACGTCTCTGCCATATCTATAATTCTTGATTGTTCCATGCCAATATTGTTCAACTTTCATATACTTTTGGCAACTTTTTATATTATTTTTGGGACTAACATATTGATCCAGTGCCTAGTGTCAGTTCCTATTTGTTGCATGTTTTATGTTTCGCAGAAACCCAATATCAAACGGAGTCCAAACGGGATAAAAACGGACAGAGAATTTTTTTTCGAATATTTATGATTTTTGGGAAGTAAAATAAACGCGAGACGGTGCCCGAGGTGGCCACGAGGGTGGCCCGCGCGCCTGCCCATACTGGGTGCGCCCTGACCCTCGTGGGCCCCTCGTAAGGCAGTTGACGCTCTTCTTTGGCTGCAAGAAAGCTAATTTTTGGAGAAAAATCTGGGCAGAAGTTTCAATCCAATCGGAGTTACGGATCTCTGGATATATAAGAAATGGTGAAAGGGCAGAATCCGAGAACGCAAAAACAGAGAGAGACAGAGAGACAGATCCAATCTCAGAGGGGCTCTCGCCCCTCCCCTGCCATGGGAGCCAAGGACCAGAGGGGAAACCCTTCTCCCATCTAGGGAGAAGGTCAAGGAATAAGAAGAAGAAGAAGGGGGGCTCTCTCCCACTTGCTTCCGGTGGCGCCGGAACGCTGCCGAGGGCCATCATCATCACCGCGATCTTCACCAACACCTCTGTCATCTTCACCAACATCTCCATCACCTTCCCCCATCTATATTCAGCGGTCCACTCTCCCGCAACCCGATGTACCCTCTACTTGAACATGCTGCTTTATGCTTCATATTATTATCCAATGATGTGTTGCCATCCTATGATGTCTGAGTAGATTTTTGTTGTCCTATAAGTGATTGGTGAATTGCTATGATTGGTTTAATTTGCTTGTGGTTATGTTGTTGTCCTATTGTGCCCTCCTTGTCACGCAAGCGTGGGGGATTCCCGTTGTAGGGTGTTGCAGTACATTCATAATTCGCTTATAGTGGGTTGCTTGAGTGACAGAAGCATAAACCCGAGTAAGGGGATTGTGGCGTATGGGATAAAAGGGGACTTGACGCTTTAATTCTATGGTTGGGTTTTACCTTAATGATCTTTAGTAGTTGCGGATGCTTGCTAGAGTTCCAATCATAAGTGCATATGATCCAAGAAGAGAAAGTATGTTAGCTTATGCCTCTCCCACATAAAACTTGTTATCGGTCTAGTAAATTAGTCAATTGGTTAGGGACAATTTCACAACTCCTACCACCACTTTACCACACTTGCTATATTTACTTTATTGCTTCTTTATCTAAACAGCCCCTATTTTATATTTACGTGCTCTTCGTTATCTTTCAAACCTATCCTATCACACCTATGAAGTACTTCTAGTTTCATACTTTTTCTAGGTAAGGAAAACACTAAGCGTTCGTAGAGTCGTATCAGTGGCAGATAGGACTTGAGAGAATATCTGTTCTACCTTTAGCTCCTCATTGGGTTCGGCACTCTTACTTATCAAAAGAGGCTACAATTATCCCCTATACTTGTGCGTTATTAGTGACCTCCAGGTGGACATTCTTCGTGGCGTCGGTGGGCAGTCGCAGGGCCACCAATGCTTGAAAGAGGTTCCGACCATGGAGGCCGATTAGAGTGGCAGGCAATGAGGAGCTCGGCTGCGCAGGGTGGAGGAGTACGGCGATGTCGTCCGTGAGCTTCTTGACGACGGCGAACTTGTTGGTGGTGGCAACGATCATCTGGTCCAATTGAGAGTCGTAGCTGGCGTCGACGGTGTCCATCCACCAGCCGGTCGCCAACACCGTCTAGAGACGATCCTCGGTGCCATGCCACAGGCCGGTGTAGTGGACCGCTTGGCACAGCCGTTGGCCGCTCGCGCGCATCACCGCCATGGGTATGGAGTGAGCACTTTTGCGCTTAGTGTAGGTGCTTAGGCAAATGCTTAGGTGCGTACGATGTGGTAGATGCATTGGAATGGAGGGGCGCCTTTATAGGAGTGCAAACTGCGTTGCATTCACATCGTGCTGCCTCTTTTCCCAGTCCTCCTCCCATTACTTCGCTCATGCATTCACGATGCTAATTGAAGGAGGATGCATCATTGGCCGTTCAACATTTCGGGAACCGCTACCCTCTCCCTCGTCTGCATTAAAGCCGTATCAGGAACTGTGCTGTCCGCTGCACGCGCGGATAAACATGCCTCCTCGCCTCCATCTATGCTTAATTACTACTCCCTCTGTCCCATAATGTAAGACGCCTTTTGACACTAGTGCAGTGTGAAAAAGCGTCTTACATTATGGGACGAAGGGAGTAAATTTTAGTTGCAAAAATTAGATACTGCTAGTGATTTTTAGCTTCATATTTTGACAAATCACATTGTTACAAGGTTGACAAATGGCAATGTTACTAGATCAACAAATGACTAGATTATTGACTCTAGTGCAAGTGGGAGACTGTTGGAAATATGCCCTAGAGGCAATAATAAAAGGATTATTATTATATTTCCTTGTTCATGATAATTGTCTTTTATTCATGCTATAATTGTATTATCCAGAAATCGTAATACACGTGTTAATACTTAGACCAAATACGTCCCTAGTAAGCCTCTAGTTGACTAGCTCGTTGGTCAACAGATAGTCATGGTTTCCTGACTATGGACATTAGATGTCGTTGACAACGGGATCACATCATTAGGAGAATGATGTGATGGACAAGACCCAATCCTAAGCATAGTACAAGATCGTGTAGTTCGTTTTGCTAGAGCTTTTCCAATGTCAAGTATCTCTTCCTTAGACCATGAGATCGTGTAACTCCCGGATACCGTAGGAGTGCTTTGGGTGTACCAACCGTCACAACGTAACTGGGTGACTATAAAGGTGCACTACAGGTATCTCCGAAAGTGTCTGTTGGGTTGACACGGATCGAGACTGGGAATTGTCACTCTGTATGACGGAGAGGTATCTCTGGGCCCACTCGGTAATGCATCATCATAATGAGCTCAAAGTGACCAAGTGTTTGGTCATGGGATCATGCATTACGGTACGAGTAAAGTGACTTGCCGGTAACGAGACTGAACGAGGTATTGGGATACCGACGATAGAGTCTCGGGCATGTAACGTACCGATTGACAAAGGGAATTGTATACGGGGTTGATTGAATCCTCGACATTGTGGTTCATCCGATGAGATCATCGAGGAGCATGTGGGAGCCAACATGGGTATCCAGATCCCGCTGTTGGTTATTGACCGGAGAGCCATCTTGGTCATGTCTGCATGTCTCCCGAACCCGTAGGGTCTACACACTTATGGTTCGGTGACGCTAGGGTTATTAGGAAGACTTGTATGTGATTACCGAATGTTTTTCGGAGTCCCGGATGAGATCCCGGACGTCACGAGGAGTTCCGGAATGGTCCGGAGGTGAAGATTTATATATGGGAAGTTGTCATACGGACACCGAAAAGTTTCGGTGGCATATCGGTATTGTACCGGGGCCATCGGAGGGGTTCCGGGGGTCCACCGGGAGGGGCCACCCCTCTTGGAGGGCCTCATGTGCCGCAAGGGGCGGGGAACCAGCCCCTGGATGGCTGGGCGCCCCCCCCCCCTGGGCCCATGCGCCTAGGGTTGGGGGGGAACCCTAGTGGGGGCGCCCCCATTGCTTGGGGGGCAAGCCCCCCTCCCTGGCCGCCCCCCCCCCCTTCTAGATCTCATCTAGAGGGGTCGGCCCCCTTCCCCCTTCCCCTATAAATAGAGGGGCGAGGGGAGGGCTGAACACCTGATCCAAGGCGCAGCCCCTCCCCTGCCCAATACCTCTCCTCCTCTGTTGAATGCTTGGCGAAGCCCTGTCGGAGTACTGCCTCTCCACCATCATCACGCCGTCGTGCTGCTGCTGGAGCCTTCTTCCTCAACCTCTCCTTCCCCCTTGCTGGATCAAGAAGGAGGAGACGTCGTCCGCTCCATACGTGTGTTGAACGCGGAGGTGCTGTCAGTTCAGCACTTGGTCATCGGTGATTTGGATCACGGCGAGTACGACTCCATCATCCCCGTTCCCTTGAATGCTTCCGCACGAGATCTACAAGTGGTATGTAGATGCTTCCCTCTCCTATCACTCTTTCTTAGATGAACTCATAGATGGATCTAGGTGAAACCGTAGGAAAAATTTTAATTTTTGGCAACGTTCCCCAACAGTGGCATCATGAGCTAGGTCTATACGTAGTTCTCTATTGCACGAGTAGAACACAATTTTGTTGTGGGCGTAGATCTTGTCAACTTGCTTGCCGCTACTAGTCTTTTCTTGCTTCAGCAGTATTGTGGGATGAAGCGGCCCAGACCGACCTTACACATACGCTTACGTGAGACAGGTTCCACCGACTGACATGCACTAGTTGCATAAGGTGGCTAGTGGGTGTCTGTCTCTCCCACTTTAGTTGGAGCAGATTCGATGAAAAGGGTCCTTATGAAGGGTAAATAGAAGCTGACAATATCACGTTGTGGTTATTCGTAGGTAAGAAAACGTTCTTGCTAGAACCCAATTGCAGCCACGTAAAAGATGCAACAACAATTAGAGGACGTCTAACTGGTTTTTGCAGCAATTGTCATGTGATGTGATATGGCCAGAAGTTGTGATGAATGATGAATGATATATTGTGATGTATGAGATCATGTTCTTGTAATAGGAATCACGACTTGCATGTCGATGAGTATGACAACCGGCAGGAGCCATAGGAGTTGTCTTTATTTTTGTATGACCTGCGTGTCATTGAAGAACGCCATGTAAATTACTTTACTTTATTGCTAAACGCGTTAGCCATAGAAGTAGAAGTAGTCGTTGGCGTGACAACTTCATGAATACACGATGATGGAGATCATGGTGTCATGCCGGTGACGAAGATGATCATGGAGCCCCGAAGATGGAGATCGAAGGAGCTATATGATATTGGCCATATCATGTCACTACTTTATATAATTGCATGTGATGTTTATTATGTTTATGCATCTTGTTTACTTAGAACGACGGTAGTAAATAAGATGATCCCTTATAATAATTTCAAGAAAGTGTTCCCCCTAACTGTGCGCCGTTGCTAAAGTTCGTCGTTTCAAAGCACCACGTGATGATCGGGTGTGATAGATCCTTACGTTCACATACAACGGGTGTAAGACAGTTTTACACGTGTAGAAACACTTAGGGTTAACTTGACGAACCTAGCATTTACAGACATGGCCTCGGAACACAGGAGACCGAAAGGTCGAACATGAGTCGTATGGAAGATACGATCAACATGGAGATGTTCACCGATGATGACTAGTCCGTCTCACGTGATGATCGGACACGGCCTAGTCGACTCGGATCGTGTAACACTTAGATGACTAGAGGGATGTCTAATCTGAGTGGGAGTTCATTAAATTATTTGATTAGATGAACTTAATTATCATGAACTTAGTCTAAATCCTTTGCAAAATATGTCTTGTAGATCAAATGGCCAACGCTCATGTCAACATGAACTTCAATGCGTTCCTAGAGAAAACCAAGCTGAAAGATGATGGCAGCAACTATTCGGACTGGGTCCGGAACCTGAGGATCATCCTCATAGCAGCCAAGAAAGATTATGTCCTAGATGCACCGCTAGGTGAAGCACCCATCCCAGAAAACCAAGATGTTATGAACACTTGGCAGTCACGTGCTGATGATTACTCCCTCGTTCAGTGCGGCATGCTTTACAGCTTAGAACCGGGGCTCCAAAAGCGTTTTGAGCGACATGGAGCATATGAGATGTTCGAGGAGCTGAAAATGGTTTTTCAAGCTCATGCCCGGGTCGAGAGATATGAAGTCTCCGACAAGTTCTATAGTTGTAAGATGGAGGAAAACAGTTCTGTCAGTGAGCACATACTCAAAATGTCTGGGTTGCACAACCGCCTGTCCCAGCTGGAGATCAACCTCCCGGACGAGGCGGTCATTGACAGAATCATTCAGTCGCTCCCACCAAGCTACAAGAGCTTTGTGCTGAACTACAATATGCAGGGGATGGTGAAGACCATTCCTGAAGTATTTTCAATGCTGAAGTCAGCAAAGGTTGAAATCAAGAAAGAACATCAAGTGTTGATGGTCAATAAGACCACTAAGTTCAAGAAGGGCAAGGGTAAGAAGAACTTCAAGAAGGACGGCAAAGATGTTGCCGCGCCCAGTAAGCCAGTTGCCGGGAAGAAGTCAAAGAATGGACCCAAGCCTGAGACTGAGTGCTTTTATTGCAAAGGGAAGGGTCACTGGAAGCGGAACTGCCCCAAATACTTAGCGGACAAGAAGGCCGGCAACACTAAAGGTATATTTGATATACATGTAATTGGTGTGTACCTTACCAGCACTCGTAGTAACTCCTGGGTATTTGATACCGGTGTTGTTGCTCATATTTGTAACTCACGGCAGGAGCTGCGGAATAAGCGGAGACTGGCAAAGGACGAGGTGACGATGCGCGTCGGGAATGGTTCCAAGGTCGATGTGATCGCCGTCGGCACGCTACCTCTACATTTACCTACGGGATTAGTTTTAAACCTCAAAAATTGTTATTGAGTGCCAAGTTTGAGCGTGAACATTGTATCTGGATCTCGTTTGATGCGAGATGGCTACTCATTTAAATCCGAGAATAATGGTTGTTCTATTTATATGAGAGATATGTTTTATGGTCATGCCCCGATGGTCAATGGTTTATTCTTAATGAATCTCAAACGTAATGTTACACATATTCATAGTGTGAATACCAAAAGATGTAAAGTTGATAACGATAGTCCCACATACTTGTGGCACTGCCGCCTTGGTCACATAGGTGTCAAGCGCATGAAGAAGCTCCATACTGATGGACATTTAGAGTCTCTCGACTATGAATCATTTGACACATGCGAACCATGCCTCATGGGCAAAATGACCAAGACTCCATTCTCCGGAACAATGGAGCGAGCAACCAACTTATTGGAAATCATACATACGGATGTGTGTGGTCCAATGAGCGTTGATGCTCGCGGAGGATATCGTTATGTTCTCACTCTCACTGATGACTTGAGTAGATATGGGTATGTCTACTTGATGAAACACAAATCTGAGACCTTTGAAAAGTTTAAGGAGTTTCAGAATGAAGTAGAGAATCAACATGACCGAAAGATAAAATTCTTACGATCGGATCGTGGAGGAGAATATTTAAGTCATGAATTTGGTACACACTTAAGGAAATGTGGAATCGTTTCACAACTCACGCCGCCTGGAACACCTCAGCGTAACGGTGTGTCCGAACATCGTAATCGCACTCTATTGGATATGGTGTGATCTATGATGTCTCTTACCGATTTACCGCTATCATTTTGGGGATACGCTCTAGAGACAGCTACATTCACTTTAAATAGGGCACCGTCTAAATCCGTTGAGACGACACCGTACGAATTATGGTTTGGGAAGAAACCTAAGCTGTCGTTTCTAAAAGTTTGGGGATGCGATGCTTATGTCAACAAACTTCAACCTGAAAAGCTCGAACCCAAGTCGGAAAAATGCGTCTTCATAGGATACCCTAAGGAAACCATTGGGTATACCTTCTACCTTAGATCCGAAGGCAAGATCTTTGTTGCCAAGAATGGATCCTTTCTGGAAAAGGAGTTTCTCTCGAAAGGAGTAAGTGGGAGGAAAGTAGATTTCGATGAAGTACTACCTCTTGAACCGGAAAGTAGTGCAGCTCGGGAAAATGTTCCTGTGGTGCCTACGCCAATTGGAGAGGAAATTAATGATGATGATCAAGGTACTTCAGATCAAGTTGCTACTGAACTTCGTAGGTCCACAAGGACACGTTCCACACCAGAGTGGTATGGCAACCCTGTCCTGGAAATCGTGTTGTTAGACAAGGTGAACCTTCGAACTATGAAGAAGCAATGGCGGGCCCAGATTCCAATAAATGGCTTGAAGCCATGCAATCCGAAATAGAATCCATGTATGAAAACAAAGTATGGACTTTGAATGACTTGCCCGATGATCGGCGAGTGATAGAAAACAAATGGATCTTTAAGAAGAAGACGGACGCGGATGGTAATGTAACCATCTATAAAGCTCGACTTGTCGCTAAGGGTTATCGGCAAGTTCAAGGGATTGACTAGGATGAGACTTTCTCTCCCGTAGCGAAGCTTAAGTCCATCCGAATCATGTTAGCAATTGTCGCATACTATGATTATGAGATATGGCAGATGGACGTCAAAATGGCATTCCTTAACGGTTATCTTAAGGAAGAGCTGTATATGATGCAGCCGGAAGGTTTTGTCGATCCTAAGAATGCTAACAAAGTATGCAAGCTCTAGCGATCCATTTATGGGCTGGTGCAAGCATCTCGGAGTTGGAACATTCACTTTGATGAGATGATCAAAGCGTTTGGGTTTATGCAGACTTATGGAGAAGCCTGCGTTTACAAGAAAGTGAGTGGGAGCTCTGTAGCATTTCTCATATTAAATGTAGATGACATACTTTTTATGGGAAATGATATAGAATTCTCGGACAGCATTAAGGCCTACTTGAATAAGTGTTTTTCAATGAAGAACCTTGGAGAAGCTGCTTACATATTAGGCATCAAGATCTATAGGGATAGATCAAGACGCCTCATAGGTCTTTCACAAAGCACATACCTTGATAAGATTTTGAAGAAGTTCAAAATGGATTAGTCCAAGAAATGGTTCTTGCCTGTACTGCAAGGTGTGAGATTGAGCTCGGCTCAATGCCCGACCACGGCAAAAGATAAAGAAGAGATGAGTGTCATCCCCTATGCCTCAGCCATAGGATCTATTATGTATGCCATGCTGTGTACCAGACCTGATGTAAACCTTGTCGTAAGTTTGGTAGGAAGGTACTAATGTAATCCCGGCAAGGAACACTAGACAGGGGTCAAGAATATCCTGAAGTACCTGAAAAGGACAAAGGACATGTTTCTCGTTTATGGAGGTGATGAAGAGCGTGTCGTAAAGGGTTACGTCCACGCTAGCTTCAACACAGATCTGGATGACTCTAAGTCACTAACCGGATACATGTATATGTTGAATGGTGGAGCAGTAAGCTGGTGCAGCTGCAAGCAGAGCGTCGTGGCGGGATCTACATGTGAAGCGGAGTACATGGCAGCCTTGGAGGCAGCGCATGAAGCAATTTGGGTGAAGGAGTTCATCACCGACCTAGGAGTCATACCCAATGCGTCGGGGCCGATCAAACTCTTCTGTGACAACACTGGAGCTATTGCCCTTGCCAAGGAGCCCAGGTTTCACAAGAAGACCAGGCACATCAAGCGTCGTTTCAACTCCATCCATGAAAATGTTCAAGATGGAGACATAGATATTTGCAAAGTACATACGGATCTGAACATCGCAGATCCGTTGACTAAACCTCTTTCGCGAGCAAAACATGATCAGCACCAGAACTCTATGGGTGTTCGATTCATCACAATGTAACTAGATTATTGACTCTAGTGCAAGTGGGAGACTGTTGGAAATATGCCCTAGAGGCAATAATAAAAGGATTATTATTATATTTCCTTGTTCATGATAATTGTCTTTTATTCATTCTATAATTGTATTATCCGGAAATCGTAATACACGTGTGAATACTTAGACCAAATACGTCCCTAGTAAGCCTCTAGTTGACTAGCTCGTTGGTCAACAGATAGTCATGGTTTCTTGACTATGGACATTAGATGTCATTGACAATGGGGTCACATCATTAGGAGAATGATGTGATGGACAAGACCCAATCCTAAGCATAGCACAAGATCGTGTAGTTCGTTTTGCTAGAGCTTTTCCAGTGTCAAGTATCTCTTCCTTAGACCATGAGATCGTGTAACTCCCGGATACCGTAGGAGTGCTTTGGGTGTACCAAACGTCACAACGTAACTGGGTGACTATAAAGGTGCACTACAGGTATCTCCGAAAGTGTCTGTTGGGTTGACACGGATCGAGACTGGGATTTGTCACTCCGTATGACGGAGAGGTATCTCTGGGCCCACTCGGTAATGCATCATCATAATGAGCTCAAAGTGACCAGGTGTTTGGTCACGGGATCATGCATTATGGTACGAGTAAAGTGACTTGCCGGTAACGAGACTGAACAAGGTATTGGGATACCGACGATCGAGTCTCGGGCATGTAACGTACCGATTGACAAAGGGAATTGTATACGGGGTTGATTGAATCCTCAACATCGTGGTTCATCCGATGAGATCATCGAGGAGCATGTGGGAGCCAACATGGGTATCCAGATCCCGCTGTTGGTTATTGACCGGAGAGCCATCTCGGTCATGTCTGCATGTCTCCCGAACCCGTAGGGTCTACACACTTAAGGTTCGGTGATGCTAGGGTTATTAGGACGACATGTATGTGATTACCGAATGTTGTTCGGAGTCCTGGATGAGATCCCGGACGTCACGAGGAGTTCCGGAATGGTCCGGAGGTGAAGATTTATATATGGGAAGTTGTCATACGGACACCGGAAAGTTTCGGGGGCATATCGGTATTGTACCGGGGCCACCGGAGGGGTTCCGGGGGTCCACCGGGAGGGGCCACCCCTCCCGGAGGGCCTCATGGGCCGCAAGGGGCAGGGAACCAGCCCCTGGAGGGCTGGGCGCCCCCCCCTTGGGCCCATGCGCGTAGGGTTGGGGGGAACCCTAGTGGGGGCGCCCCCTTGCTTGGGGGGCAAGCCCCCCTCCCTAGCCGCCCCCCTCCCCTCTAGATCTCATCTAGAGGGGGCCGGCCCCCTTCCCCCTTCCCCTATAAATAGAGGGGCGAGGGGAGGGCTGAACACCTGATCCAAGGCGCATCCCCTCCCCTCCCCAACACCTCTCCTCCTCCGTTGAGTGCTTGGCGAAGCCCTGTCGGAGTACTGCCTCTCCACCATCATCATGTCGTCGTGCTGCTGCTGGAGCCTTCTTCCTCAACCTATCCTTCCCCCTTGCTGTATCAAGAAGGAGGAGATGTCGTCTGCTCCGTACGTGTGTCTAACGCGGAGGTGCTGTCAGTTCAGCACTTGGTCATCGGTGATTTGGATCACGGCGAGTACGACTCCATCATCCTGTTCCCTTGCACGCGATCTACAAGTGGTATGTAGATGCTTCCCTCTCCTATCACTCGTTGCTTAGATGAACTCATAGATGGATCTTGGTGAAACCGTAGTAAAAATTTTAATTTTCTGCAACGTTCCCCAACAAAAAATGTCCAAGCGAACCCCGAAAAATCCCAAAAATTGACACAACACCCCTGTTGTTCCAGGTTGACACTAGGAAAAAAATGAAATCTAGAAGATGCAACGGATATCGTTTCGTCCAGAAAGGTGAAACGTTCCCTACCAAAACCAGCATGCTTGTTGAGAGAGAAGCTCTGGTTTAGGAGAAACCTATACCATAACCTGGCCCAAATGGGACAATATTTTTTTACCCAAGCATTTTGATGCCATTCCATGATAGCATGCCAAGGTTCATGAATTTCAGATGAGTTTTGTATTTACTAGAATTACAAAAGCAAGCACCTCAACATTTGTCGGAGATCCATGGTGTCGTGGTGCTTGAAATTCATCCCATTTCTTGAATGGGACGTAAGCATCAATCCGTGGACATATATATCATTTTACAACCCATTTTGGTGCACCGGAGCATGTGCATGTGGTTTAATTTTCAATTGTGCACCTGAAATTCCTAGAAAACCAAGTTACCGTATAAAAATGTCCAAAGGAACCCTGAACAATTCCAAATTTTTTGACGACACACCTATAGTTGCATGTTCACTACTGATAGAAGTTCTAGCAATTCAAACACCATCCTTTGCAGCTATGACCCCATTATGTAATTCAAATCAAGATGAAAAATCAAGTAGATCCCACACAGTTTATTATCACCAACCATGTGAGATGCAATACGAAATATCCTGGAGCACCGTCGGCGTGGCTTACTCAAGAAGATTCATCGGCTACAGTCCACAGCCCGATCTGAATAAGGGACCGTGTCTGATGACACTTTGTGCGCCAGTTTTTTCGCTGAAGCGATTCCAAATTTTTGGCTTCCGCGGAAATATCTACCTTCCCGCCCCCTCCCCTTACCAAAAGCCACATTTCCCCTGTTTCCGCCTTCCTTTCCAAGTTGAAACCTTCACTCCTTGCTTCCAGCGCCGCCTCCTCGCCGTTGACCCTCCTTCATGCTGCTTGGCCTCGCCTATCCAGGCAGGTAATCCACACCCGAACCCCGTCCTCCTCCTCCTTCCACATCCCACATGCCCCGACCGCCGGCGCGAGTGCGACACCTTCCACCCAAATCACTGACCCCTCCACCAAATAAGCATCGTCCTAAGCCATGGTGCACGCAGTATAACCAGGATCTCAAGGAGCATTTGGCAGCGGAGAAGCAAATCACGGCCACACGCGCGGATGAGGTCGCGATGGCTACCATTCGTGTCGACCCCCAGATCTTGGAGGAACACCTCGCCGTCGACGCCTCATGCGCCGATGCCGCAACGCGGTTGGCTGCTTTAAACAACAGTTTGTGGCGTTTTCTCGAGGCCACCATCGGTGCCTTCGACGAAGACTACGAGGTGTTTTCTCAGCGTGCACGTGCATACCTCATCTCGAGAGTCAGCAGGTTGGTGCCCGGAGCGGCTCAGGCAACTCACCACTACGACAAGGGCACCCACAATGCGGAGGCCTCGCCCTCTTCCATGTCCAAGCAGCCAATCATCATCGATATCTCCGACTATGAGTAGCTTGTCTTATTAGCTCACTATAAGGACCCATGTTCATTTGCTAGCTACTGCCTTTCCTTAACAAATTTTAGTGAATTGTGCTATCTACTTTTACCATGCAATCTTCTGCTCTAGTGTATATGTTCTATATGTCGTGCAATGTGGTGTTCAGTTAACTGTTTGGTTCAATTCTGCAAATGTGATGTTCAATTCTTTGGGGTGCAATTTTCCAATTTGTCAAGCATGCTTGGTTTGGTTAACTGTCTGATCTTCTATTACGAGTATGTTATATTGTGCAATGTGGTTCTCAGTTAGCGTTTGGTTCATTTGTTGGGTGTTTAGTTAACTGTTTGGTTCAATTCTGCAATGCGATGTTCAATTATTGTGTGTGCATTATGTTATTATATACCATGTGAGAAATAATTCGAATTTGGCTGTACTAAATACAAGAGAAACAAATACAATTGCTATATTTCCAAGTTGTTAAGCATGTTTGGTTTGGTTAACTGTCTGATCTTCTATTAGGAGTATGTTATATTTGTGCAATGTGGTGCTCAGTTAACGGTTGATTCATTTGTTGTGGTGTTTAGTTAACTGCTTGGTTCAATTCTGCAATGCGATGTTCAATTGTTGTGGTTGCATTCTGTTATTGTATACCATGTGAGAAATAAATCAAATTTGGCTCTACTAAATACATGAGAAACAAATACAATTGCTATATTTCCAAGTTGTTAAGCATGCTTGGTTTGGTTAACTGTCTGATCTTCTATTAGGAGTATGTTATATTTGTGCAATGTGGTGCTCAGTTAATGGTTGGTTCATTTGTTGTGGTGTTTAGTTAACCGCTTGGTTCAATTCTGCAATGCGATGTTCAATTGTTGTGGTTGCATTTTGTTATTGTATACTATTATACCTTGTCTTTTTTATTCCTTTGCCCCATTTCCAATATAGAGAAGATATTTATGCATAAACTTGTTTTTAGGCCTTTCCAAAATAGTTCACTGATGATTACCTCTCAAACTACCTAAATGGACAGGAGGCGAGAAAGGTTTTCATACAACACCCATGGTTCAATATTGAAGTGTTCCTGAAGAGGATAAAGGATGGACGGTCAATCATCCACATGCACTGGCCTAAAGTTGCAAAGACCTTCAACATCAATGAATGCTCAATATTCGCCTTCCGCTTCAGCAGTTTTCCCGATGAGATGCATATGTCTATGTACCATCTATGATGCTAATTTTGAAACGTTCTAGATGTTGCACGTGAAACTTGGTGCTGGTGCAGTTGTGTAATGGGGTAGCTGAGTGTTGAAGCTATATCATGTTGTACTCTGATGTATTTCAATTATGAAATCATGCTTCCTTAATAGGGGAATGAAATATATTATGTGTTTAATATGAATGTCAATTAGATTAATAAATGGATTATTAATAATAGGGCAATTAGCCTGATAATTGGTTTTTGCTATTGCAAACGGTTATTGAGAAAATACCGTGGGCGATGACCTAAGGCAACACACACAGGTTCTTCTACGCATCGTGTGTGATGCATTCAATAACACAAATGATAAAAAAAAATATTGTGTGCGATGGGAAGGCCATCACAAATGACTTAACGGGGAAAATTGTGTGTGATGTACCTACGAACGGAAACATTTTCCTTGCAGCGACTGTCTGGGATGTATGTATGAACCGAAGCGTTTCGCGGGGACTGACTGTGTGGGATGCACTTACGACCGGAAATGATTTCGCCTATATAATTGTATTTTTTGGAGCACTACTGTACGTATAACTGTATCTGCTTGCTCGCCGGTCGCACACGACCTCATTTTGCCGAGCATGTGTGCCAGGAGGGCATATCCCCGACGGTTTCTGGGTCGTGTGCAAAGGACCCTCCTAATCGCCCACACTCACTAGGCGACGATTTTGAATGCCGTCGCGGAAAGGGGTTTAAAACCATTTATATAGCATTGACGCGTACCAGTGCCAGAACTCCTACTCCGCCTCCTGCCTCCAGCACATGACCCAGGGGCATATACGAGCTCTCTATCCTGAGCGACAAAGAGGAGGACTCAGAGTATATGTGCCTTCTACTATTTCACCAATTCTTGATATATTGTTCGTGTTGATCGGATTTTCCCCGTCTTGCCCTGATTTGGAAGTGACGAGCAAACCTTGGCCCAAAGGATGGCGAAGAAGGCGAGGACCACAATGGGAGATGAGCCGACGACAAGCTCAACGCCTGACGCGGATGTGATGATCATCATCCCCCAGTGCAGCCCCCAACATAAGGCCACTATCTTCTTTCCTTTGGCAAGCATTGGTGTTGAAGTTGTCATCTCTGACATCAACAAAGGAGCAGGAGAAGAGCGCCATAAGGAAGAAGAACGCCCGGAGGTAGATCCCGTCCTGGTGCCTCCATCAACCACTGCCCCGCCAACTAACCCTCTGGCAAGGACCTCCGCCAACGAGCCCTCCTGCACTGGTGAAGTGTCGACAACCAAAACTGCGAGCAACTAGGCGATGACAACCGAGGTTGTTAGAGAAGGAACAATTCCTTCTCAGCAATCCCAGTCCGGTGAGCCTTCTGTCGTTAATCACCTTTCTTCTTTTATCACTTTTTTGTTTTCTTGAACTTGATCCTGAGTTTGATTTCCTCCTTTCCCATTCTTTCAGATCTACCCTGAACTGATGACATGGATGTTGACACCACAATTGAGAGGATCACAAAGGACGTTGTTGACGAGGCCAGCAAGATCGCTGCTGATGAATCCGCCAAGGCTACCAACGAGGAGGACACCAAGGATACCACTGTGGAGAACAACAACAGGAGTGTCGAGGCCACTGGTGGAATTTTGGCCCAAGGAGCGCCAAGCGCTGACTCGGCCATGAGGGTGCTCGCTGCTGGCAAAGCAGGCATCAACGAACACCCTTCGACAACTGAAGTGCCTCCATCAAGCAGATATTTGAAGATTGGCAACAACCTATTTGTCAGCACCCTGGGACATCAAGCATCAACGCGCCCACCGAAGGAGAAGTTTCTGATGATGAGGTCATCATTGTGGCTGGGCTTGAAGTCGTTGATGAACTGCGCACCAACAGAAGTGGATCCAAACAACATCAGCTTCTCAAACCCATGGGTGACAACTTCAAGAAACACAAAGCACACTACCACAGTCGTACAAAGATCTTGGACTCCAGGGTGGCCGTCATCAGCAATGCACAAGAGGAGTTCTAGAAGCATGTGGAGGAGACGCAAATCTGGTACTCGGAGAGCCTTCCAGATTTGAAGGACCGCCAAAGTAAGCTCGCCGTTGAGTGGGATAATTTTTTCTTGGATAAGGCCAAAGCCGACAAGCCACAAGAAGAGGTTGCGCAGAGGATAGCGGCATCCGATGCCAAGTTGAACGAGTGCAAGATAAGCCTCGACGCTCATGAAGAAGAAATTGCCGCTCATGAAGAGGCGCTTGCTGCCAAACTTCACGGCAAGGATGAAGAGGTCCAAGCCCTCCTTTCGCAGTAGTTCTAGGAACTCGAGCAAAAGCACAAAGAGGCAATCAAAGCCCTAGCTGCGGATCATGCTGGCAAGATTCAAGAGGTTGTCAATGTTGTTGAAGTTGCAGAAACCGCCAAAACTGAACTAGAGGGAAGCTGAAAAAGCTTGAGGAATATCTTGTCATCAGCCACAAGTAAGTCTTGGCGCTCAAAGCAGATAGGGAAAAGATAGCTCACACCTTAACGGAGCTGAAAAACTCAATGTCCGCCAAGAACCAAGAACTCACCGAGGCCAAGGGCGTCATTGATGACCACAAGCTAAAACAGACCAACGTGGAAAATCCTCTTGAAGGTGCCAAGGAGCGTGAAAGGGCCTTGTCGGAGGATCTTCAGAACGAGAAGGAATCGCTTGAGAATGCCACCAACTCCCTCAACGAGTTGGGCACCTAGAAACTTTGGACAGACTATCTTGTGGTGGCTGCAAAAAACCTCACTGCCCAGTTATCTGACATGGGCTTGCCAGATTACCGCTTCTCCACCAATGAAAGGGACACCGCCAGCGCCAGGCTTACTTTATTCTTTGAAAGTCTTGCCCACCAATGAAAGGGACACCGCCAGCCCAGGCTCACTTTATCTTTGAAAGTCTTGTCCAGGCGCTGGATAAGCACACTATAGGGGAACGCAGTAGAAAAAAAAATTCCAACCTACGCACCAGCCCAGGACCACTATGGAGACTGCATACATGGTTTGATCTTTTTCGTTACCGGCTCGTAGCGCAGCGGGAAGTAGAGTCGATGACGAACGGTGGTGCAGATCCCCGCAGCTAGGATTTACAACCTCCCAACTGCGAGGATGTATACCCTCATCTCCTCCTCAGACAGCCCTCTGGGAGACGGTCGAACAGCCCCCCGGACGGTGTCGCGGACAGCCCTTCGGGAGGACTTTCGAAACTCAAACGGTCACTCGGACAGCCCTTCGGGACGACCTTCGAAACTCGGACGGTCATACGGACAGTCCTTCGAGAGGCACTCACGAACTAAGACCGAAACTACGGTCTCTCTACAAAGTTGCACACATACGGTGTCATCTATCTAGCAGAGCTTCGTCGTCCAGAACTAGTTCCTGCCGGAACCCAGACAGCCTTACGGCTCTACGAAACTCTTTTCATGGGAGGGAGAGAAGAAGCCAGATCATGCATGGCACTTGTATGTGAGAAAGAGTTGTGTCTGTAGGCAGCCTCCTCCACCCCTATTTATAGGCCAAGCCCAAGGGTGGCTTCTCCAAGAAGCCGAGGGGATAATACCAAAAGGCCCTCAAGGTGGCTTCTCCAAGAAGCCAAGCAAAAAGCACTTTCACTATTCATGACGACATTTTTCAGCGTCCGTTCAAACTGAAAATATTTATGTGGGCTCAGAACATTTCCATTACCCACTAAAAATAATTTTCAACACGTTCCGAAACAATTTCGGTTTAGTGATTTTCATCTGCGCAAAGCAAACAAGAATGCTTTTTTACTATTCATGAAGACAATTTTTCGCGTCCATTAAATTCGAAAATATTTCTGTGGGTCTCAGAATAATTCCAGTACCCACTAAAATGATTGTGGATTTGTTCTGAAACAATTTCAGTTTAGTGAATTTCATCTGCGAAAAACATCTGAAGTGGTTTTGGTAGCCCCGGAGCATATCCGGTTATTATCCCAGAAAATTCCAGAAAGCTTCCTGAATGATTCTGGCACCCCGCAAGAATTATCAGGCATGTGCGGAAACCAATTTGACTTAACGGTATCCCCTGAAACAACTTTTCAGTTTCACCGAAACTCATCCGATGACCTCTCTCTGCGGAACCTTTTCCACTCTCCAGAACTTTTCCGGTGTCCGAAACTTTTTCGGTGATTTTCTCTCAGACTCTCTGTCTAGTATTCAAAAGATAGATGACCCTTAAGCGTGTGACCCTATAGGTTCGGTGAAGCATAGACATGACCCGGAACCCCTTCCGATCAATGATCAACATCGGAGCCATGGACACCCATATTGACCCCTATACCCACACGAATGAATATTTGAGTGAACCTCCACTTGCCGTGTGCTATTCATGTTGCTTCGCAATATGTTACAAAGACCCGAGGTGAGATTTACTTGCATCCCCGTGGATCAACAACTTGTCCACTATGCTAGTTACCTCGTTACTGGTTCTGTTCTCTTTTCTTGTTTCCGTGTTCTGGCATCCCTGTGATCAAATCACACTGTGTTTGGCCAGACGATGATGGATACCATAACACCGAGAGGGCCCAAGAATATCTCTCCATTGTCGGAGGAGCAAATTCCAATCTTGAGCTATTAAGTTACTTGACATACTTTTCCATGAACCCGTAAGCCGCCGTAATAGCCACCCATTTACGGATGACGTTTAACAAACCCCAAAGTTCATGAAGCGAGCATGAAGAAACTTGATACTCTCATGGTCTAAGGAATCATGCAAACGTTAACCATCTCGGTGTTATTTACCATTAACTTGTGACGAAAGAATCTCATAGCATAACATCAAACCGGGTCGATTCAACACAAATGTTCTCTTAACATTGTGCCCTCAAAGTTGCTGGCATAGACATGCCCATGATTGGGAAAACATAATCATCATGCAACACTTGAGCTAGTCTTAGAGGCATGACTATGAATACATTTTACCGTTTATTATTCCACACATGCACATGGGTTTTCCCCAGAGCCTTTATGGATATACGGGCTCGGGAACCACAGCAGTTATAGCATGGAACATAAACATAATTATGAACATTGAGATAAATAATAGCATTTATTATTGCCTCTAGGGCATATCTCCTACAGACTCCCAATTGCACTAGAGTCAATAATCTAGTTAATGCTAATGCACTTTACACCTATGGCATGCCAGTGTAAAAAAACTTCGCATGTGGTATAGCCTGATGTCCAACAGATCTGACAACTTCAGCTCCGTGTCTATCTCTGCATATCCTCGCATTTTCACGCTTTCACAAAATTCATATTTTGTGCGGAATTGGCTTTGTATAAATGTGAATCACAGGTTGAACCTGGATTCCTCAGACCGAGTTATGGAGAAACTACCTGCAGTAGTGTCCCATTGACAAAAGCCATCTTGGAACCATACTAAGTTCATGAATGAACTATATGATTCAACATCTTGTTTGTCGCTTCTAAAGCATCAACATACTTAGTCATTTGTTATAGAATTCGCCACAGTATCCTGTTGGGAACAATTTCCAACTACCGTGCCACCATATTGTGTATTACACAAAACCCTTAACTTAAATCGAAAATTGCATGGAGAAAAGATGAAGACTGTATCGATGTAACATTTTACAATGAACTCTTCATGATCTCCGCTTGCGAGAAAACATATCATCAGTACTTACTCTAGTACTGAATGACATCTTTCACTGTTGTCCCATGATCAGTACTTTGATCACTTTAGTATCCATACTCGCAACACCTTGGGAGTATCGGACATATATGGTTGTTTTACATACCATGGAATACATGATTAATCCAAACACAAAAGTGTGTGGAATCTGCATCATGTATTTTGCTCATCAGTGTTTTGGGACACCGATTCTTGCAAAAAACTCTTCCATGTGACTCTGGCAAGAATCACTCCTTGGCGGTTTTAAATGCTAAAAGGTTTTAGCACCTTGTCAATATGTATTCATTGCTTAGCCCTATTAGGTAAATCTATCTCCATAGATCATTATGCCGGCTATTTAGCCTAAGCACTTCATCAAAAAACTATTTTCAAATGAAGTCCTAATTTGTGTCAAGAAATTTATTTCCAATTAACAATGTGTCAAGCACACAAGGTTTTTAGAAATATTATTACGCTCCCACTTACTTTCTTGAATTACAAGCATCTTCGTTACCCATTGATGAAGTCAACCCCCCTTGACCATTTCATCAAAGCACGAAGATTCCAACTCCATTTTGCTCTCTTCTGTCCATCGCTGGAACTCTGAAGTTTGCACCCTTACTAGCATCCTCTGGATAGACAAAATGCCTTGGACTGTAACACATGCAAGTCCTTGGTTTCATTTCCATTAGATGGAAATCCTATTGTCATCCATGTTTCATATCTCATGATTGAAATATGTATTAATGCTAGTTCAACCCGAACCGACTTTAAGCATCGCTACGATGAAAACAACCTCATCGTAGTCAACTCTTGAACTTGTTATTTCAACAAGTAGCTTTATGGATAAAACATTTTTATCTGTATCAGTTTTAAGTTCCATAAATATTCGTTAGACTCTAAGTCTTCCGAAAGGTGTATCAACGTTTTAATCTTGAATCACTTATATGGAAACTAACTCGGGTTGTATTGGCATTTAGCCAATTCCGGAGTCAGGGCCCATCAACGCTTCCTTGTGTATCATAGGTATAATGTTGTCTAACAACAATATCTCATTTGCGCACCTGAGAGGTTTGCAGGAGCCTTGCCTACGTGGTTCAGCTGCAAGTTCGACCGAAGTTCATACATTTTATTGTAGAGACTTCCGTATCAGTCGCAGTAGGAAACTCTGGAATTACTTCCAAGGTCTCTTTCCTATGACCTGATGACGAAGATACTGTTTATCTTGTCGAGTTGCACTATTCTCCCACTCGCCTTTTTGAAAGAACCATTCTCTTTAAAAGCACACCGTTTCGTGGCAAAACTATTTGCCTTGGTATAGTGAGGGAGGAATACCCAACATTTTGGTATAACCTACAAAGTAGCACTTGTCTGATTTGGAATAGGTTTGTAACCTTTTACACAAGCCCCATATTCCAAATGTTATGAAAAGATATAACATGGTTGGGCATACCATACCATGGCTTCATTTCATCAGACTCGATGTAGCTCTTTTCAGTGTAAAAGTCGTAGTCTCTAAAGCATCACTTTAAAAGGGATAATGGCAAATTTATTTATGTCATCTTTAATCATACCATGTCATAAATGGTTAGATTACATCTCCACGGACTTTTCACTTGCAGTGGTGTTCCGGGAGGTGCAAGTTATGAAACACCTTTCACAACTCATCAGACATTCGCTAAACATGTAACTCAAATATTCCTTTGTGCAATCAAATTGCAGAAACATAATTTTCTTGTTACAATAACTTCTACTTCATTTTTGAAAACCTTTCGAATGATTTCAAAAGATCCAGACTTATGTCTCATCAAGTAAATATCCATATATCTACTTGAGTCATTTGAGAAGATAAATAAATCCACCACTTGCAACAACATTTATTGAACTACACACATCAAAATGTATGATCACCAATAAGTTTGTTGCTCATTCCTTATGGCCTGTGAACGGTATTTTAGTCACTTCACTTTTCGGAGGAAAGTTGCAAGTGTTAGATGATTCAAAATCAAACGACTTCAAAATCCATCTTAATGGAATTTTTCCTTGCGGGTTTCTCCAATGTGACCAAATGTAGTGCCACACATGTGTGGTATTCTCATAGTCTCGCGACATTGAGCGTCAGCGTTATGGGTGTATCATATTACCATCAATATTCATAACATACATCCCATCTTGGATGGAAGCATGGCCCTTCATGTTATTCATAATACTTAACAATAATTGTTGGTTTTATGAACAACTCTTTTGCAACAAACATTGTGCAATGGGCTAGAGTGTATGAAACTCTAAAATGAATTATGAAAGTAAACCCAGAGGTATTTTATTATTATCAATATTCATAACATACATCTCATTCATAATGAAAATATGGCCCTTGTGTCATTCATAACATCGAACATTAAAGGTTCTCTTATGAACAAACTTCTTGCAAGATACCTGATGCAATGGGCTAGAGTTTGTAAAACTCTAAATGAATTATGAAAATAAATATAGATGACAATACACCGATGGAAGGTATAGTAAAATTTACTATGTTCCCTGTGTATACCTTAACCTCATTTCTGGCTAGTCTTTTTAGGCCATAGTAGCTCTTACATTGATTCGCAACAGAATGCAATCAAGCGGGTTTCTTTGTGATTAACTCACAATACCCAAGAATTAGTGATTAACATGTTTAACCATAATTCCCAAGAACTATATCTTTGACCAGCCTACTTATACATCAAAAACTTGTATGACATTCATACATAAGCTGGATATTCCAGTCATCTTTCTTTCTGCCTTTATACTTCTAACAGTTTAACTTTTAGTATTTCTCCTACTCGCAAAAGAAGCACCCAACTTAAGAGTGGCGTTAGCCCCGGACTTCCTAGGCGTGTAAGTCACACTAACACCCTTTGGACACTTCCTTTCTCTTTAAGTTGTTGTTTTATTCACCTTTCATTATATGACATGCGTTCTTCTGGATCCCTTTCCCAACAGTCAAATGCATAGTAAACACTTTTACTAATACTTGCAAACAAATATTGCTTTGTTTGTATCTGAAAATAATTTTCAGTTCCATGAATATCATATAACTATCCCAACTTTCGAAGTTTGGGTTTCATGGAAGCAAACATATTCCACTTAACCGTAACAGAATTCTAGCTTTTGGATCGAAGGACGAGAGTCACATAATCCATAGCATTAGCGGGAGGATATGGAAAGCATGCGATAGGTCAAAGTCCTTCTCGACACTTTTGAGGACAATCCTCATATTATGTTACCAATCGTAAAGTTTTAACCAGATATTTAACAGCTATTCAATTTTAACAGGGAAAGTGGAAACGTGAGCCATTATTCTACAACTATTTTGCAAGAAGCACTTAGACAGTGTTCATAATTAATTGCACTGAGAATTAAACAAGTTAATTCTACAGTGCGCTCCCACTCAAATCGATATCTCTCATAATTGATTTAGAGTGATTCAAGATCCATATTTCTATTCGGTGCCATTGATGGGTTCATCACTGATGACACGAATTTCAATCGGTAGGACAACTTGCCGATCACATCTCTATGTGATTCTTGTTCATCTTTCGATGGGTGTGTTCCGAGCTCAGGACTCTCCTGCCTGAACGTCAAAGACAACCAAGTGATCTTGCTGCGAGGTCTGACCTCACCCGCCTCATTCCTCTCGATTCGTTCGTGCTCATGTGTACATGGCACACCCCGAAAAGATATGAATTTTAGATGGTGCTACACTTGGGTGAACACTAACTACTTTGATATTTTAAGTGAGAGATCACCCTAATAAAAAGCGACTACCGCACAATCAAGAAGGGTGCATCATAAGGGATAAACATCTCAGGCAATTCATAATAGCATGATATGGTATAGCCCTTTCTGACGGAGAAGTCTTTCATTTCTTCGTCTTCGGCATTCGCATCGGTGTTCACCTTCGTGAAGATTGCCACCACCTTGTCGATGCACCAGATAATATTGCTATCTCCATAGCATATAAAATTAATGCATTACTTAAGGTTGACACGCAGGTCATTAAAGTGCAATCATATGGCTCCAGCCATCATGCCGAATCATGACTCGCAGGTCATGTTAATCAATTTTACATCATATACTCATTTCATACATAATCAAATTATTATGAGCAATGCTATACCACATCACATGCACATGCAAAACCCTCCTGCAAAACCAAGTTAGACGTCTCTAATCAGTTCATGCAAACTTGTTTTTCGTGGCTTCTAAGGTTTTGACTTAAACCGCAGCTACCAACGTTTTATCATCAAGTATGATTATTCAAGTTGCTAGATTAACATCTCGGGGTGTATGAAACACGAGATAATTAAATCTCGAGCCCCATACTAAACTTCGTCATACGCATGACCCCCGTGCAGATCATATCTGCAATGCCCTTTCATCTGCGAATTTCATATTTCTTTTGACTACGGCAGAACCCAAAGAACTAATAGCACTTCCATGATCAATCAGGATCACGGATTGCCAGAACTTTGTCAAATTCCACCATGTTGTCTCGAGATTGAGCAAACGCAAATTCTAGGGAAGCAACAAGAACGTCGGGTAATAGATTCCATCTGTCACCCGCATAAATAATTTTCAGCAATAGATCTCATCTACTCCAAAATTATATTATGCAATACCCATACATCTCCATGTATTCTAGATCGTAACTTGCATCTATGCATAGCACGACTCTTGATGCCACTGTAGGGGAACGCAGCAGAAAACAAAAAATTTCTAACCTACGCACCAGCCCAGGACCACTATGGAGACTGCAGACATGGTTTGATCTTTTTCGTTACCGACTCATAGCGCAGCGGGAAGTAGAGTCGATGATGAATGGCGGTGCAGATCCCCGCAACTAGGATTTACAACCTCCCAACTGCGAGGATGTATACCCTCATCTTCTCCTCAGACAGCCCTCCGGGAGATGGTTGAAAAGCCCCCCGGACAGTGTCACGGATAGCCCTTCGGGAGGACCTTCGAAACTCGAACGGTCACTCGGACAGCCCTTCGGGAGGACCTTCGAAACTCGGACGGTCACACGGACTGCCCTTTAGGAGGCACTCACGAACTAAGACAAACTAAGATCTCTCTACAGAGTTGCACACATACGGTGTCATCTATCCAGCAGAGCTTTGCCGTCTAGAACTAGTTCCTGCCGGAACCCAGACAGCCTTACGGCTCTACGAAACTCTTTTCGTGGGAGGGAGAGAAGAAGCCAGATCATGCATGGCACTTGTATGTGAGAAAGAGTTGTGTCTTTAGGCAGCCCCCTATTTATAGGCCAAGCCCAAGCATGGCTTCTCCAAGAAGCCAAGGGGATAATACCAAAAGGCCCTCAAGGTGGCTTCTCCAAGAAGCCAAGCAAAAAGCACTTTCACTATTCATGACGACATTTTTCAGCGTCCGCTCGAACTGAAAATATTTATGTGGGCTCAGAACATTTACATTACCCACTAAAATCAGTTTTCAACACGTTCCAAAACAATTTCGGTTTAGTGGTTTTCATCTGCGCAAAGCAAACAAGAATGCATTTTTACTATTCATGAAGACAATTTTTCGCGTCCATTAAATTCGAAAATATTTCTGTGGGTCTTAGAATAATTCCAGTACCCACTAAAATTATTTTGGATTTGTTCTGAAACAATTTCAGATTAGTGAATTTCATCTGCGAAAAACATCTGAAGTGGTTCCGGCAGCCCCGGAGCATATCCGGTTATTATCCCGGAAAATTCCAGAAAGCTTCCAGAATGATTCTGGCACCCTCCAAGAATTATTAGGCATGTGCCGAAACCAATTTGACTTAACGGTATCCCCTGAAACAACTTTTCAGTTTCACCGAAACTCATCCGATGACCTCTCTCTGCGGAACCTTTTCCGCTGTCCGAAACTTTTCCGGTGTCCGAAACTTTTTCGGTGATTTTCTCTCAGACTCTCTGTCTAGTATTCAACATATAGATGACCCTTAAGCGTGTGACCCTATAGGTTCGGTGAATTATAGACATGACCTGGAACCCCTTCCGATCAATGATCAACATCGGAGCCATGGACACCCATATTGACCCCTATACCCACACGAATGAATATTCGAGTGAACCTCCAGTTGTCGTGTGCTATTCCTGTTGCTTTGCAATATGTTACAAAGACCCGAGGTGAGATTTACTTGCATCCCCGTGGATCAACAACTTGTCCACTATGCTATTTACCTCGTTACTGGTTTTGTTCTCTTTTCTCGTTTCCATGTTCCGGCATCCCTGTGATCAAATCACACTGTGTCTGGCCAGACGATGATGGATACCGTAACACCGAGAGGGCCCGAGAATATCTCTCCATTGTCGGAGGAGCAAATTCCAATCTTGAGCTATTAAGTTACTTGACATACTTTTCCATGAACCCGTAAGCCGCCATAATAGCCACCCATTTACGGATGACGTTTAACAAACCCCAAAGTTCATGAAGCGGGCATGAAGAAACTCGATACTCTCATGGTCTAAGGAATCATGCAAACATTAATCATCTCTGTGTTATTTACCATTAACTTGTGACGAAAGAATCTCATAGCATAACATCAAACCGTGTCGATTCAACACAAATGTTCTCTTAACATTGTGCCCTCAAAGTTGCTGGCATAGACATGCCCATGATTGGGAAAACATAATCATCATGCAACACTTGAGATAGTCTTAGAGGCATGACTAGGAATACATTTTACCGTTTATTATTCCACACGTGCACATGGGTTTTCCCAGAGCCTTTATGGATATACGGGCTCGGAAACCACAGCAGTTATAGCATGGAACATAAACATAATTATGAACATGGAGATAAATAATAGCATTTATTATTGCCTCTAGGGCATATCTCCTACACACACTACAAAAAAACACTTCTGTGATGATACGTCTTCGTCATAGTAGGTCGCGTTTTCTGTCATGCATGTACATTTGTGAAGATTTTATGGTAGAATCAAGATAGTCATACCTGTGCTATCGTAGAAGTGTTCCATGACAATACTCGAATTATCATCACGAAAGTGTCCACTTCCATGATCATCAATGTCGCGTCATGAAAGTGTTTTTGTCAAGGGTAACCTACACATGGCATCCACCATAACGAGTCACCGTTAAGCTATTGGGTCCGGTTTTGGATCCGCTAACCCGTTAACAGCTATACCAATGGCGATTTTCCACGTGTAAAATTCGCATTGGCTGAAGGAACCATGTGTTAGGTCCACGTTGGGACAACTGTCATCCATCCAATGGATGGGGCGCGCCTATGATTCGTCAACACATGACATGGCCCAACAGTGGCCCATTTAGGTTAAAAGGCTAGCCCATTTGACTTAGTCAAAAGTTAGCGGGTCAGCCCCACGGAAAGCCTGTTAACGGAACATTCGCGTATAGCCCATTTACGACCCGGGAACTCACAACCTGTTATGGTCTATCCAAATTAGGCCCAGTAGTGTCATGTGGGCCATCCAATATGATTCCAGCCCTTTGTCACTTTCGGCCCATGTATGGCCCGTAAAATCTTTCGCCCCATATGACGCATTTTGTATATCTGGGCCCTTTAACGACCTGTAGTGATTCTGGCGCAGAATGAACAGCATACTGTTTCAACCCATTAATGACCACTGCTACTTGTGAGCTGCGTTGGAATTTCCTAGAAGAGGAGAGCATGATGCAGTACAGTAGAGATAAGTATTTCCTACAGTTAAGAACCAAGGTTATCAATCTCGTAGAAGAACCACGCAACACCTCGTTAGCAGTACATGCACACAAAATAACAAATCCTTGCACCCAACGCAAACAAGGGGTTGTCAATCACTCGGCGGTTATTTGCAAGATTAAATTTTGTAGTGGTAGATAGATAAATAAAACACAAAAAAAGTAAAAAAAAAGTTGCAGCAAGGTATTTTTAGGATTTTAATATAGGATAAAAGTACGCCCAGGAGCGATAATTTCACTAGAGGCTTCTCTCTTGAAAATAGCATATATATATATGGGTAAACAAATTGCCGTTGGGTAATTGATAGAAAAACAAATAACCATGAAATATCCAGGCAATGATCATGTATGTAGGCATCACGTCCAAGACAAGTAGACCGACTCCTGTCTGCATCTACTACTATTACTCCATACATCGACCGCTATCTGGCATGCATCTAGAGTATTAAGTTCATAAAGAACGGAGTAATGCCTTTAGCAAGATGAAATGACGTAGACAAAGTAAACTCACGCATAAATAAACACCATCTTTTTATCCTTAATGCCAACACAAATACATTTCATGTCCCTTTCTGTCACTGGGATTGAGCACCTCAAGATCGAACCCATCACAAAGCACCTCTCTCGTTGCAAGAAAAATCAATCTAGTTGGCCAAACCAAATCAATAGATCGGAGAGAAATACAAAGTTATAATAATCATGCATAAAAGTGTTCAGAGAAGACTCAAATAATATTCATGGATAATCTGATCATAAACCCACAATTCATCGAATCTCAACAAACAGACCGCAAAAAGTGATTACATCAAATGGAACTCCAAGAACATCAAAGAGAACATTGTATTGAAGATCAAAGAGAGAGAAGATGTCATCTAGCTACTAACTATGGACCCATAGGTCTGTGGTAAACTACTCACACATCATCGGAAGGGTAAAATGTTGATGTAGAGCCCCTCTGTGATAGATTCCCCATTCGGCAGAGTACCGGAGAAGGCCTCTAGATGAGATCTCATGAGAGCAGAAACTTGCGGCTGCAGAAAAAGTATTTCGGGTAGCTCTCTGATGTCAGGGGAATATTTGAGTTTTTATATAGGTGGAATTAGGTCAAGAGGTGCCATGAGAGGCCCACAAGCCTGGGGGCGCCCCCCCTAGGGCGTGCCTCCCGAACTTGTCGCTCCCTCGTGTCTCGTCTGGTCTTCTCCCGAACCTTCTAGGGTCTCTACTGGTCCAGAAAAATTAATCCAAAGTTTTTCTCCCTTTGAACTTTGTTTGATATTGATTTCCTGAAAAGCGAAAAACAAGCAAAAAAGGCAAGTTGTTCAGTAAACTATGATTCCTTCAAAGATGGGCAACCAGGTGTGCTAGCTAGCTTCTATCTAGGGTCCAGATGTATTAGAAATACGAATCTCGACTTGCCACTTACCAACCGCCTAGTTTATAGGAATGATGTGTGGAGTAAATTATGACACAATTGGAAGGACAATTGTCAACTCCTCAAGTGCTTCATAGTAAGAGGAATGGAAAAAATCACAGAGGTAAGACCCACTAGATTAGTAATTCCATCAATAACACCCTTATATAAAACCCTGTTAGGTGATTATACCTCCTACACTGAGGGTAAAGACCCTGGTATAGACAATATCTTTATAACCACGATTATTTGACCAGCTGTTTATATTTTTTGCTTGATAAAAAAATATAGGCTTGAGGTAATGTTGAGTTGATGAAAAGAAAACGAAGTTAAGTACTTCATGATTTGAATTTCATTTTGTAGACGATTTTTTCTCTTGGCATATTTAGCTTTGTAACTGTAGTGGGCTTTGGTGCTTTGAATTTTAATCTCTGTTCGCAGCAGATCACATACTATGGAAAGGCCAGGCAACAGAAGAATTGATTAGGGGTTATTCTATTTGTCCACTTGTTCTGGGACACTTGGTATTTTTATTTTGCCAGATCAAATGCGACCTATGAGTATCTATGAGTGTATACTAAGGAATTATATGGAAAGGTGACTGTTGCATTACGAGTGAAAACTAAACTCGGAAAAACAAATTGCACCTACTATAACCAGGTTGCAAGTGCGAAATGTAGGTAACACAATCAACCAATACCAGAAATCATTCAAATTCAGACAAATACAGAACATATCAGATTGCATGCTTTTGGATAACACCAGCCATGGATACAGGTTCAGCTGAGAAAATAACTACGAAGCAAGCAAAGAAAGCACGAAAAAGTATGGTAACTATTCTTACAGGATAGTCAATCCAGTTTTACAGATAGAAAAATGTAAACATTTTTCAAAAGGCTCCTACTTCTGAAGGTTAAACAGCATTTCACAAAGTCTATCATGCTCCTTTGTTCTGAGACCCTGCAGCATTTCCGCTCCTACTTCCGAAAGATAAACAGGAGTACACAGGCATAGAGTCGCCATGCGTGCTATCACTTGGCACCAGTATATGCTTCGCGCCGGGAGTGAGCTTCAGTGGTCCTGATCTCTTCTGCACAGTGTGACAACTAGACGAAGCTTCGGAATTGTTGGGAACAGCTCGCCCTGTTTGGTTCTCTGTATTTCTGGACTGAAGGGCTGCATCTCTTGTGCAGTTGGAAACTTCTTGAACTACCCGGCCAGGATGGCTTAGTGTATAACTCACAGAGTTAAGAGGGCAAACTGACGACCTTGCTGAATGCCCAACATGTTGCCGAGGCGAATTGGCATGGAACGCCGAAGGTGGTGTCCCATGTTGTCCGGTTACAGGCAAAAATGATGCTGCAGGTGGTTCTTCCCCAGCGATAGGATCAGAGAAATAACGCCAAGGACGCGGCATATTCTGATGGAATGCTGCACTACTATGATTGGGAAGAGGTGGACACCCCAATAGAAAAGTCTGATTGGTCCGCGAGTTTGAAAAATCCGCATACCTGTTTTCATATGGCAATCGAACTCCAGAAAACAAATTTGCTGCAGGAAATGGGTGACTGAAATCATGTGGAGTCCTGTACCCAAAATGTGCCTGACTTGTGCTTGCATGATATGTTGAAGCTTGAGTTGCACTGGTAGAATTTACTGCAACATTGGGGAAACTTTGAGCTTGTAAAGAGAAAAAAGGCTGTCCTTGTGGCAATGACCCATTTGTCTTGAGATAGTCATTGGTTGAAGTACCTGTATGTTTCTGTGCAGTCTGAGCAAACGATTCACCTCTGGTCGTGCAAACTGTCAGATCTTTACCCATCAAACGAACTGTCTGTCCCATAGAAGGACTACACTCGTGCTGCACGTTCAACTCAGAACGAGAATATAACTCTTTGCTGCGAGACACATTACATTCACGAGAAAGCTGGGAGCCAACATTATTCACATTGCTGGAGAACCAAGTCTTGTGCTGCTGAAATGAGTCCTGAAATGTATGGTCTGGCAATGCACAAGGAGATGTACTCATAGTCCTGGTATCTTTTATTGAAACATTACTGCAACCACGACGAGTCTCACCGAGTTCTCTTAAGCTCAATGGGGAACCACCACCAGCTATGTCGGAAACATTGATTGGCTCGCCATGCAAAAATGTGCCTGCTGATCTTGAACTCTTTATGTTATCGAAGTCAGCAGCAGGTGGTTGGCTTTCCAGTCCCTGTGAACCAAAAGACAAATTCATCAAGTTTTCTCCACCAGCAAGCAATTCAGCATCAGAACTTAAATTTTCATCATGTGTATGCTCAAGATTGGGCACCTCTAAATTTGAATCATAGGTGCAGTCCAAATCAGTACATTCTGGTGGTGTCATATTCAGATCAATGAATGGAGCAGACATCTCTCTGTTACTAGGCTCAGCAGAGTGTTGAATATCGCAATGCTTATTTGCATCTTTAGTCTTAGTAAAGGCTTCCTTGGTCATGTCAAAACTACTACTTTCTGCAGTTATGCATTTGTCTCCTTCAATAGAGGTGGATGATGACGATGATAAGGATGACAATGAAGCCATAGCATCCGAGAACAGCTTGCAGAGACTTTGTCGTTTGGGTAGCTCACAACTCTGTGTCTTACTGTCAATTACACCATCTGCTTCTGAGAATTTGACACGCTTCACTGATTTGCAGCATAGTTCTATTACTTCATTGCCTTTTGAATTGACATCTTTCTCGTTGGCCATTATCACAGATGTGTGCTCTGCGTACTTCAGAATGCCCTGCCTAGGCAGAGATTTTCCCAGATCTCGTGATTTTCCCACTTTGCCAGCTTTACTGTTGTTAATGCACTTCTTTGCATCAGCCTTCTTCCTTGCAGTATTGATCTTCCCCTTCTTACTTCTTTCTCTCTCTTTTCTGCGATGTTGTGAAGACTCAGGTTTCTGTGATGGGCAAGCATCCAGTCCATCAGGTAAATTTGAGTTTTCAAGTACTTCCTACACAATTGAGCAGCATAACTGTGAGTGGGCCCAGATGTCTGACTACAGGTTGGGTCATGTGTAAAAGTAACAATAAGGTAAAACAAAAAACTATTAGTAAAATAATGCAGTATTACTCACAAATATTTACAGCCATAGTTGCTATGCAGCTAGCATCGCTTTATGACGTAAAAACACATTTGACCCATAGAAAATATGTACAAAGACATTTATGGCAAAGTATACTTGTAAAACATAAAGTAAAAACAATATTTGAATCAGAACGCCAACTGACTGTTGGTCATATAGCACACTCATATCCATGTTATTATAATGAGTACACGTACAGAAAATCTCTTATCCAAATTCTTAGCTTGATGTTGATTACTCTAAAATCAATATGCATTAAAGATTTGGAAAATCAGTGTTTACTGTCGGTTCTATAGTTTTCCACCAACTGTTCATCTATACCTTCCCAACATCCCCATCTCTCAAAAAATAAGCATTTGTAATCAGCCCTGTCAATGGTGGAGGCCAAGGTGGGCGACTAAAATTTAGGGCCCCCAGATGACCAGGGTATAGTATACATGTATACATGTATAGCTGGCTTAACGCTAAAAAAATGCTGGCTTTAATGCCTTAATCAAGCAGCATACCCAACCAGCGTCCTATCATCTATCTGGGACACCATGGTTTTCTTGGTTTCCAAGTCTTGTTTGTTGACCTTCAAAAAAAAAAGTCTTGTTTGTTTGGATTCTGTTTAGGATCTTTCTTTTCTGTTTAGGTCTTTCCTTGTTAGTTGAGTCGGTTCAAGTCTGCCCTAAATTACTTCCAAGCTGCATTATAAAATTGGGGAATTAGGGTGTAATTAGGGATCAAAGAAATAAACGTAGAAAAAGGGGAGGTTTACCGCCAGAACCAATCTATCCCCAACCGTCATGGTGCCCAAGCCTAAACACCTTCACCATCCTACCACCCACAGCTATCCCCTTCGAAACCTAGGCCTTGGTACTATATGCATGCCTAATTTCAGCCAAAATAGTGTTCAGAAGGTGTAAACTACCTTATAAGAAATCCCAGATTTTATTTTTGAATATATATTTATTTTTATTAATACATGTGCAAGGAAGAATATATATACCAAAAAGTAACAAAAAAAACCAAAATATACACAAATAACATAATGGCATAATGAGGTTGTTGGTGGCTCTCAAAATATACACCAATACCAAGGAGTACATTTTTTTAACTGTCAAACCGGGTGGGGGGAGGGGGGCTACCCACCTGAATTGATATCTTGCAAAAAAAAAAGTGATCCCATTTACAAGGGAAACCAAATCAAAAACCTTAACAACCTGAGGGGTAATACCATTGTTCCAAATATCAGCCAGTTAATCGGCATTTCGGTCATCTAATCGCTAATCGTGGGACATCAAATAGCCGACACGATTAACTAAAAAATTCGCCTATTTATCCCTACTCAGCACCTGATTGATATGGTGCCAGTTACCGGTATCCTAAACATTGGGTAATACATCTTGCCGAAGAAAGAGCACTAAAAACCAAGTACATTGGTATCGACACGATGCAAATAACAACCTCCAAAGCTAGAGAGTTTAGTGATGTGGCCCACGTTATCTCAAAACCATAATAGTGAGGGAGGGGACAGACTCCAAAAGACAACATGAGAGCTTAGTAGTCATCATTAAGGAGCTGCTACATTGCCAACCCCACAGCCGCACACACAGGAGAGTGGGCTCAATGCTGAGTGCAAAAGAAGATGGAAGAGACTCTGGCTCATTGAACATGTATGAAGGACGCGCAGATTCTCCAGCGAAAGGGTGGTCATTGCCCAAGGGAGTGGGGAGAACAAGTGATAAAGAAATGACATGATCTCGAAGAGTACTAGTGATATAATTATCTCCACGGGAAGGGTGTTCTTTGCCCCAAGAGGAGTGTAAATGAAGGGCACTGCATAACAACCAAAATTCAACAAGGGTACCAAATGGTGGCGAGGTGGAGAAAAAGAGAAAGCTCACAAGGATGCTAATTTGTGAAGGAGTTCACCGAAGGGGCCAAGCAGTCGAGCATGGATGGCAGGACTACATGACCAGCACGAAGGGTATGACCTCAAAAGCACCACCACCAAGGACGCAAGGATCTACATGAAAGTTGAGGATATTGTTCCATTGTAACGACACTCTTGGGCAATTGCCTGAGGCCCCATTGGCGTGATTCGTGGATTGGACTGGTTGATCTAGGGTGACCGGCCTCACCCTTGGCCAAGCAAATGGTGGCATGCATGCGCATGTGGGTGGGGAATCTCGACGTCGGCGAACCCGGCGGCGCCGTCATCATCGACAGGACGGGAAGAAGTGGTGTGCGAGGGTGATGGGGGAGATCGAGGTTGGCGGGAGCCAGCAGGTGGCACATCCTAAATGGGGGAGGGGATGGCAAACACAGCCGATTATTTCACAACCAGATGTCCACCCAGAGGTCGATGCAGAAGGGGGGGGGTAGGGAGGACGAAATCATGAGGTGCAGCCATAACTAGCAGGGTGTGCCGCGTGTGGAGCCGCCAGAGGTTGACATTTGGATAGAGTGAGCTTGAGGGAGGGTGCAGCTGGGGCGAGCGGCGCATGTGGCCACCGAACGCGTGCAGGTAACGGGCACAAGTAGATCTTTGAGGCCTCGATTTGGATCAAAGGGAGATGAGTCATGCTGATGCGATTGTTTCCTGCCACACCACGATTAACGTCCAGCATTATGACACCGGCGCGGGAGCAGGCAGTCGTAGCAGGTCACGGCAAATCCGAGCAGCAACACATTCACCGCTGGCATAGACCACATAGGAACTCCATGTCGTGCCCAAGAACCACTCTGCGCCGCGAGCATAGCTCCCGCCACCACCGACGATCGACCAGCAGGGCTTCGTGATGCGACGTTGTTCGGCGGTGGCGGGAAGGGTTGTGTCCGTCCGAGTTGCTCACGCAGAGCGGCTCGGGGGCTCACCCTCCTCAGTAATAAATATTGTTGTAGAACATAACAATAATTATTAATTGAAGGAAAAGTAACGCATTTTATAGCCAAGCTGCTCATAAAAGAATGCAATTGAGTGATAAAATTTAAAGATCAAATTCAGAATTTGATCCTTAGAGATCCAAATAAGATGAATTATAAAATCTTAATGGGTGCAACACATGCACGGTGAGTCAAACAATATTATTATTGTTATTCGCTCTATATTAAATGTTAATGTGTTATATCAGACAACTTCAAACGCAATATATCAGATGGAACTGGAGAAATGAAGTTTATTTTCCAACATTACTTCAAACATCCTGCCTCAGCCACACCCTCTTAAAATTCTCTGGTCAACTAGATAATTATTGGAATATACTCCATAAGAGAGTACAAACAGCAAACCATGCATCATGTCAAACATATGTTGACAGGTTGACTGCGACACACTGGAAACTCCCACCATCTACTAAACACAATTCCTGTGCATGCTCAAAGGTGTTCTGAGACATTTCCACACCACCTATCATGCGCTTAAATAGATTCCCAGATTATATATTTGGTTTTTATAAAAAAAAGATGCTAATAAAGGTATAAGGTATGTAATAATGAAGTTTCCTATCCAAGAGAAAAATGCAAAAGATATCGGTCTGGTAAGTACTTGCTCCACGTCCGTTTCCTATGATAAAGTCTAGCGTGGGTCCACACGGCTGAAATGTGCAGGAGGTACACCAAGTACGCATGCAGCTCACAACCTACCGCCCATTGTGCGAGAAAAAGGAAACACGATGACGATGTACCATGTACTATTAGATGTTGTACATATGCTGCAGTACTAGCTAGCTTGTCTCGTCTACAGCCACTACTAGTTTAGTTGGTCATCATAATCTAGCCGACTCAATCTGTTATTGGTCTTAACTATGCGTATGAGCAGCTGCAGGTATACATCTCACCATGTTCCCTAGAATCCTCATACGAATGTCCTAAGCCCCAACTTGGACTGATCGATCAGAGTCGACAAATTAAGCATGAAATAACAATATTTACGCATACAAAACCGTAAAGAGGTAGGAAATGTAATGATGCAACAGAATAAAATACAATAATCGTTCTAACGTGAGCACAGCAATTATCACGCACCCAGTTCAGATTAGGAACTGGGTTCGGCACAGTCAATCCTTACATAAAATATCCTGCGAGACGATGGGACTGCCCCCATGTAAAGGTACAACTAATTGCTCCACACAAATAGCAACCAAGTTATCTTCATAAAGTCAACCAAATCTAATACGGAGTAGTACTAAATATTTTCAGATTCTTCGTCTCATGGACACGCAAAGCATTTACCCGTCCCAAGCAGATCAAAAGTAAAATGGAATCCGGGTAAAAAGCATAGGAACAATAGTAGATGATATGATTGCATTGACAGACAGGCAGTTTTGGGTTTGGGCTGGGCTGGGCTGCATCACGTACCTTTGTGGCAGCGAAATTACTCCTCGGATCTCGCCCTCCGCTGCTCTCCGGCGCGGCAGCCGCTGCCGTCTCTTCCTGCTCCTCCTGCAGTCTCCTCTTACGCTTCTTCTCCTCCTTGGCCCGCCTCACGATCGCGCACAGCGCCTCGTCGCCGTCCACCACCGTTTGCTCGTTGCATCCGCTATCACCGGCGGGGGACACGTCCAAGGGGGGCGCCGCGGCGAAGAGGTCAGAGATGGACCTCTTCTTCGGCGGCTTCGCCTTCCCTGGCGACCTCCTCGGGGACGGCGCCGCCGCCGCCGCTGCAGCCGCGACGGCGGAGGCCAGTTCGTCCGCCCACCACCGGAACCTCGGCGCCTTGATAGGCGGGAGATGTTCGATGCCCAAGGGACGCCGACCCTCCGCCGCCGCCTCGCTCCTCATGCTCGCCGCGTACCCCCTTGGGACAGATCGCAAATGGAGATCAGGAAAAAATACGCACACACGACCACCATAAAAGCCGACGAGACGAGGCTGTGCACACCAACCTGATGGAGAACGCGGCGGCGGCCATGGATGCGACGTCGACGCGGCCCCTCCGCGCAAATCTACCTGCGATTTCTCAACAAGCGCCGGTGTTTTGGGGGAGATAAGGAGAAGGAGTAGACTGGAAGGAAGGAAGGAGAGGAAAGCGGCGTGCGTTGGGAAGGGAGGTCGTCGATATCTAAAAGACGCAGCGATTACGATACGGAGTTAATACTTCGAGGCAAGGTTTTGATAGGATCGAGGCGAATAATTTACTCTTTCCCGCTCTCCCCACCTTTATTTTTGGTACCTCATTAATTATTCCATATAATATTTATTTAATGCCTTGCTGGCGCCAGTGTCGTGCGCGAGAGGCCCACCTCCCATTTACTACTGCGGACGGCGACAGGTGATGGACAGCGACTAAATTGTTTTTGCCTTTAATTCCTGTGGCTGGTGACGTGGCACCATCGTTCGCCAGACCGCATCATGTGATAGTGAGCGACTATATGCAAATTGTTGGGCGCACAATGCTCTGCGTACAATACTCGCAAACTGCCGGGATCATGTAAACTTTTGTTTTGTTTCAAATGCAAATATTTGCACATGCTAGTTGTTTTTTTGAGGAATGCACATGCTAGTTTTCATGACTTTGTAACACACGAGTATTCTTTTGCAAAGGGGAAAACATCACACGACATTCCTTCTAGTTGTAAAAACAATCAACATCTATAAAACGACGTTCTTCAGTGCGCCGGCATTGTCCACACACATGGCATTTCTCGAGACTACCGTATGACATCTAGTGCTCACGACATTCTAATTGTCTAAGCAAAAACGTGTGACATGTGATCCATTTTTGCAAAATTGAACAGTGTGAGTTTTTTCCTGCACAAGTTATATTTACATCTCCCTGACGAAAAAGTGTACAACACGGAAAACTTAATGGGTGTTCTATTAGATAGTGATGAGCACCATGATGTTAGCAATTTCAATCAATAATAACATTATTTTTGTCATTTGTTTGTGTACTCACCACTATGTTCGAGAGACTACAGTTCAATGATGGTGCTCACTTAAACACATATATGAGCTAGTAGGCTCGATGGAATGGCAACACGTCTATGGACGTCGAAGCACTAGACAGAACAAATCAGTGTTGGTGCTCATGTAAAGACATGTATATTCAAGTTGGCTTGGTGGGGCTGCAATGTCCATGTACTCCATTAGATGAGATTTATGGCTTGGTGAAAGTGCTCATGAATTTCTAACTACTCACATCAAAACTTCGGATTGTTATTTCTAAGAAGCAAATCAATATGACAAAAATGTTTCACATGCAAAAATGTATTTACACCTCCTATCCAGTAAAGTGTATTCGACATAACAATTAAACTTTTGATATCTCCATTCATTCTAATGATTACCATGTTGTAAGAAATTCCATGCTATTGTACCCATCATGTCTTTTGTTGGGCGCTGGAAGTGTCCAAGATTATGGTCTGACATTAGTGATCAGGTAAACATACACATTTTGCTAGGTGCATGTGCTGGCAAGTCATACGAGCACATGAGATTAGGGGACACTATTGGTGCTCATGTAAACCCATGCACACGACAATTGGGCAGTTGCACTACAAATATCCACTTGTGATATTATGGTAGAATCTCGGCATTGGTGCTCGCGACTTTTTTAATTGCTCACATCAAAACTTTAGTTATTATTTGCAAAAAAGAATATAGGAGAAAATTCAGAAAAGATCATTGCACCATATATCTAAGTCATCATCCCTCTTTTATTTTGACACTCATCATCCCACTTCCTTGAATGGAATAGTTTGTGCCAGAAGGAGTGTTTTAAAATCAACAATATATATAGAGATAAATCTACTGGGATATTGAACATTTGAGATATATAGAGACAAACGAGCTTCTAGTTGTTCATGTTTCGTGTAAAGGTCAATGTAGGTATACAATATTTTTAACAACTTGGAAAACATCACACACACACACACAAACACACACACACACACACACATAATGATGTTAGAAAAATTAACCTAGTTTAAATTCAAAATGCAACAATTTGTTGCTTTGTCAAAGTGCATGCAAAATTATATGCACGGGGGTAGTCTTGTGCGTAAGCATAACATTTTTGGTCGAACCACCGAACCACACATCCTTTTTTGCAGGGAGGGTACTCTGAGTAGTGGGTACCTTGTAGGACCTCGACCTGCCTACTCAGGTCTTGTACGGATATGCAAGAAGGGGTGCTCCTAGGTTTGTGTAGGGGGTGTGTTTCTTCGCGAGAATGGATTCCTCGTCAAGTCAGGGGGTATGGATATACTTGCATGGATATTTTGTACCCATTGAGCAAAGATAGGTTGTAATTGTATGGCAGTATCCAAGAACATATCTTGTGGATGTCCTAAAGAACTCATGGTATCATTATGAATGTAAAAGCCAAAACCGTGAAAACCCTAGAAATATACATACCCAGTTAAGGTGGGATATGATTGCATCGCGGAGGTCCTCTCGACCGGGATTTTTCGCAATGCAATGGCCTCTAGTAAATCCAAATTCACTGTATGGAGATTCAGAACCTGCCGTTGTCATACACAATTAATTATTCATGTGCATATATATCAAATCAACGGAGAATCCTCAGCATCTATATATGTCCAATATTGATTGCCTGTAGTAATAAAGCAATGATATGGAGGATTTAAAGCAATTACAAAAAAAATTGAAAAATTAAATCCAATTATGTCATGAATGAATGCTCACGGTTCTTCTAGATTTGTAACCCACATCAATATTGAAAAAAAAAGACTTCTCGTAACAACAAGCACACCTTGTCAACGAGACAGCTTGCTCAAATCAAACAGTCAACAATCCCAATGTACTTAATTGCAAGTTTTGAATAAGTAAGCAATGCACGAGACCACACCAAACATGTGATGCAAGTATTATACCAGCAAAATGCATACACTAAGGCAGGTCAGAGGCATGGGCTGTGAAAGGAGCGTAACTATAAGTAATCACGCATACCAATATTGTAGAATTTGGAAAAGTGCAATAACAAAGTAGAGAGATTCAAATGATTTTCATAAAGTTCTTTGCACGTAGTGGCTTAGTTGAGATGTGGTTAGGTGACTAACACTATGACATCTCATGGGATGTTATTTTATGAGGTGCAATTACCTATTTTATCTCAATCCTTGTTCCAAAATAATTGTACTAGAGTCAATCGAAAGTAACGTGTGATTTATTGGCTAGCTAGTTATATTTAGTAATCATGGATTGTTCAAATCGAGCATTATATTTGGCCAGATGGACTTTTACATGCTAAAAATATCAAACATAATTTCCCCAGCGTGTACAAACATAAATCATAGAAAAGCCGATCCAAGGTTGCCTCTCTCCCGTACGAGCACAGTGGGGAGATACCTGTAGCAAATTTGTTCAACTTGTCTGCAAGTGTGTTGATGGTATGCATGCGGACGGTGGGCCCGTGTACCTTGCTGTCGGCGAGCCTAGCGGGTGGCGACAAGGATCCGACTTGAGGGCGGATCAGTGGTTTCTCTCTCTTCCTTTCGAAGGCAATAGTCGCGCTCTCTTTCTCTCTCTCTCTCTCCTCTTTTTCCGCGCATTTCCTTTCGTTACTCTCTCTACCCACCGGACCTGGCGTGGCCCTGCCTGGCCTCTGCATGTGACTGCGATCAAGTGCTTTTCTTCTTTTCTCGTGTGTTGCTTCTTGGTTGGAGATTCTCGCCCTTGCATGTGATTGGGCGACCATGTAACAAGAGATCTTGCAGGTACTACTACGTGCTATCTAGCTGGATTGTTGCAAAACATATCATGACTCTTTTTAATGAAAAACATGTAATTATCTAGATGTGTCTGGCTTTAGCTAGCGTGCGCAAGAGAAAATACCATGTAGACCTGGTCGGTCTTCTTTCTACCACTCAAAATCTACAGATAAATGTATGTTTTGTGTTGAAGTTTCGTGAAAGCTAGCTAAAGTGAAACAAATGCTTGGAAGGTTGCGGAAAAGGTAGCTATGGACACTCTCTCATCAACATATGTTATTTCATGGTTCTTGGTGGGTAGTACTTTTTACAGGTACATAAATAGTTGGAAGGGTGCGTGCAGTTAACAATATCAAACCACACCACATCTGCCCAGCAAAGGTTTTGATAATTAATGTTTTACTACTATTATTAGAATCTATATACCTCACCCACTTTTGTGTACAAGCCCACTACTACCTCTGGTTTATTAGTTCCCTAGTATTTAGGATCATTTTTTTACCATGCTTTTACCTAATAAAATATAAGTTATACATAGCAAAAATAATATCGTAGGAAACTATATTCAAATACAAATCAAACGATATAATTTTTCATGACATGCATTAACATTTTGATAGTTAAATATATGATAAAACATTGGCATAAAATACGAAGAGGACCAATAAACTAGGACCAGGGTAGTACTACCTAATTTTTTAAATACACCAGGAAAACAAACCTAACTAATTAAGCATGTTGCACGTGGTTCCTCTTTTTTTATGGCTGCATGCAACATTTATGTTAATAAGCACCATCATATGAGGCAAAGTTCTAATCAATTCTTCTTGGGAAGAGATAGTGACCTTGTATAGCTGCAAAATGTATTTTAGATAGTGGCCTTGTATTTAAAACCAGAGGGAGTGCCTGTTACGGATTCTACAGGAGTAGTGTTCGTCTTATATTCATGCATGTCGGTGTGTTTGCTCTTCATAATTGTGCTGCCGATCTGAATTAGGAATATAACTCATCTAGCTGCTACTCAGCTACGATTTTTCTCAACAATATGATGTTGATGAAATAGAACACAAGAGGGAGCATACTCCACTAGTAACCCCCTATGCCACAAAGTATAATTCACAATTCGCATGGGTTTCCCCACTTGTTTCGTCTCACTCTTGTTTTGTTGGAGGTAATAATAAAACAAAATAAATGAGAATCTCGGATTGTATATGCTATAGAACCATCAATTAGGTTGAAGAGATTGAGAATTTACTAGTAGGAATTACAACTGTGAGCCGAGGGTCCAATTCACAACAGCCGGCTTCGACTCAGGGCTCTTGAGCTTTTCGCCACTTGGTGGTCTTTTTCCATTTTTTATGCTTTCTTTTGGGCGTGTTTGTGCTGATGCCGCAACAGATTGCTTTTATTTTCGTTGAGACTCTTGCACTACTTGTATGGACGTGGTGGTTGCTTTATTTATAAAGCGGGTTGAAAGCCTGATTTAGAGTCCAATACACACCATTTGAATAAAAGTGGAGAGGCAGAAAGGGAAGAAAAAAACTAGAGAGAAGTTCATAATCCTTCATGAAAATTTGCGCTATCATCCCTTAGCTATCAATTTCTATTAACCGAAGGAGGGAATCAACTTTCTATCCCAAACTAATTCTTATTAGATACCAAGCATAGGATTATGACTAAAATAACTCTTGTCATGTATAATCTCGATACAAACTCCCTCTCTTAAACTCACATTCCAAATGTTGTCAAACATGATGTAGGTTTGGTCATCTATACGACACCGAATCCGTTCCGAGGCCTTCTACAAACCTTCTGTCACATTATGAGCTGGCCATGTTTGAAATCATTGTCCTTGGTCATCAAGCATGGTTTAACCTAAAATTACTATGTTTGTGAGGACATCCTTCATTTTAGGACCACTAATTTTCACTTTTGTCGCGGCACAACCCACAATTGCAATAATTTGGAATAATTTTTACAATCCATCTAATAATTTGTTCAGTTATATGGAGGGAGAAAAATGATGGGACATGAGAAAGACATGCATTAAGGTGGTATGACATGTTATTGTCAGATTTCATATACACGACTTTTGTATTATGTTGTTTTGGATGCATCATAGATGAATATATATGGGGGAAAAGTAAATGCACCTCATCTGGAAGATTGCTACCAAAAACTTCTATAGAAGTTTCTAGAAATATAGTGACATCTAACTTATTTTTGCTTGGAGGGACGCCAAGAAAGAATAACCCTATTTAAGAATCCTCCGTATATCATCATGTTGTCTTCAAAATGGGATCTTGGCGAGGTCTCACAACAAATACAACTTGACTAATAAATAAAAGCCACACCTGTTGTGAGAACTCTACCTATTTTATGAGAAAATCACAGCCTCTAGATATGATGGAACATGCAATACACACGTACGTCAGGGAAAAATTCTCATTTTTTTTAAAGAGCAACAACGTAGTTAGTTAAGAAAATCCAAATAGTACAACCAACATAACCAAGTGGCAAGCTTGGTTATCAGTCACATTTATATGACGAACTTCTGCAACGACTTCCATATATATAGTGTGAACTATGCAACCAAGAGCCTGTTTGGAATTCCGCCAGCTCCACGAAATCCCCGAAGCTGCGGAGCCAGGAAACAACAGCTCCACGATTTTCAACAGTAACTCTGCCAGCTCCGGAAGTGGAGTTGTGGAGCGGTGGTGCTCCGAACAGGGCCCTAGTCATCAATTAAACCACGCTAGCTTAATTGCTATAGTGCAGAATCCATCACGGCAAGTTAGTTTAGCAGCCAGAAAATTTTTATGGGGATAAGGAAAATGTAATACAAATTACAACATACGTCCCTATATTGATAAAAAATGCAACACCAAAACTTCTTCCTAGAAAACGTTGATTTTGAGGAAAATGCAATCACACCGCTCCAAATTACACCTAATAGAGCTTTTTTTAATGATAATAGAGCATTTGTTGGTCCAACGATTTTTTTTCTCGAATACAGGTCGAACGACTGTCCTAGTGAAACATAACATGGTGGACAATTTGAAATGGAATGAGTCATAAACACGGCATTTTAGAGAGAGAGGGTGAGACAGAGAGAGAACACAATCATTTCGTTCTGTGTTGATAAAATACGAAGTACTCCCTTTGTACCGGTGCATTAGTCACATTACAAAACCAAATAATCCCAAAAATTTAGGGGTGATGCATTAACTATCCACCTCGTCTCCTATTTTTTGCCACGAGAAAAGAAATCAGCCAATAGGAAACGTGGGGCATGTATGCATGCAATAAATTGAGACTACTTAGTACTATAGCATGCAGTAGTTAATTCTTTGCATGCAATGACATTAATTAAAAATAAATATCAAGTTCTCTTGTTTTTACCCACCTTGATCGCAGTGCATAATTTAAGATGACTTATGCATCGGCACATAGGGAGTAAATAAATTTCTCTCAAAAATGTAATGTCATCATGGGTATTTCCATCAGTAGATTTGGCGGTACATTATTCCAATTAATCAAAGGAAAGAGTACATGCGTTGCCAAGCTTGGGAACAGAGATTCCACATCATTAGCCTCGTAAAATTATGCTTGTGTCCCCTTCTAGACACGCATTCTATAGATGGTGATAAACAACAAACTACTCACTACTAGTAGAAACCCTATAGGTAGATTATTACTAGTGGCGCGTAGTAAAGTCACCGCGCTACTTCTAATTAGCCATAGCGCGGTCTGGGAAGAGCGCTGCTGCAGGTAGATGTTATCTGTAGCACGGTGCACTAGACCTGGCGCTACTCGTAAGTGATCCTTACCCTGACCACCCCCCCCCCCCCCGCCAGGTCAAAACAGTAGCGCGGTCTGTTGGAAGCAACGGTACTGGTAGGTGGTCCTCACTATGGCCCCCCGGCCCAGCGCTACTAGTCGACCACACAAACAGAAACCCAGCGCGGGTCCGACTCGATCGCGACCTCCCCACTCTCTCTTCCCTCTCTGGCACCTATTCTAGGGTTGCTCCCAGCCGCCACCGCCGCTGCAGGTCCACTCGCCGCCGGCCGGAAGGTTCCTCACCCTCCGTTGCTCCTCCCTCTCTTGCCCCCGCCGCTATGGCCGCCCCACTCCGGTTGCCGCCCTACTCCGCCGCCCCCACTTGATCTGGCCGCCTTGCCACTCCTTCGCCGCCCCACTCCGGTGGTCGCCCTACTCCACCGCCGCCCCCCCTTTGATCCGATCGCCGCCCCACTCTGCCGCCGCCCCCACTTCGATCGCCTTCCCCACTCAGCCGTCGCCCCCAATCCGCTCGTCGCCCTACTCTGCTGCCGCACTCACTCTGGTCGTCTCCCCACTTCGTCGCCGCCCCACTTTGCTGCCGCCCCTACTCTGTGTTTGTAGTGTATATTAGGATTGACATTGTAGAGGTAGGCTTATGTGATGTTTGTTGGTAGAGGTAGGCTTGTGATGTTTGTAGTGTATTAGCATTGACATAAATCCATGCTTGTGATGTTAATTTGTTACTAATCATATTGTCATTTGTACTACCTATATGTTCTTTAAATACCTATATGATGTTTCCCTAGTAGTTTCCCTAACATTGACATAAGCCCTATGTTCTAGAAATTTTGTTACTGTTCCATTGATGAATCCATGGATTGCTTTTCTTCTCAAGTACTCGCATGTGAGGCAATGATCTTTCTTTTATTTGTCTATCCGATGAATCAATGCATTGCTTCTGTCTATCCGATATTTTGTCTATCTGATGAATGCTTGTGTTAGAACAAATATTGATGTTTGTCTATCCGATCAATGCTTATAATAGGAAAATGATGCTGCCACCACCACCATGTCGACTGTGCAAGTCAAGGTGCGCCAGCAACCTTGCAACTGGCACGCTGTTCGGCATCTATTTCCAGCCGAGTTTTCTTCATGCGGCGGTAACAAATTATATAAAACTTATAACAATTATTTTGTTTTAGTGTTAGTGCCATTAATGCATTGTGTGTGATCATTTTGTTTTTTCTTACGCAGATCATCCCATGCAATGTGAGCTTGGAATTCAACAAGCTGACCGAAGACAGTGTGACCTTCAAGGCTCCTAGGGGCCCTATACTATGAAGGTCAAGAAAGGATGAAATATGTCCCAGATGGGAGGAGATGGATGGGTCCGCTTCGTCGCCCACATGTGTATCACTGGGGTGAGTTGATCAGCTTCTCCTTCATAGGAGAAAGACCCAAGCTGGCCGTCATCTATCTCAACACGGAGGAATATGATGAGGACCCACTTGATGAAGCCATCTATGCTTAAAGAATGAGGCTGGGCGAGGAGGAGGTGTGCAACCTCTGGGACATACTTCCGCCACGTGCTGACTTTGTTGGGGTGCCATTCGTGACCTGCCTGACAATGACCATGGTTGATCGGCATGTCATGGTATGTTATACTTAGTGTAGTAATTTGATGATATGCTTTAGTGTTCTAATTTGATGATATGCTTAGTGTAGAATCCAATGATATGCTTAGTGTAGAATCCGATGATATGCATAGTGTAGAATCCAATGGATATGCTTAGTGTACAATCCAAGGAATTCTTAATAGTGTAGAATCCATGCATACTTATTAGTAGAATCCATGCTTAGTAGAAATGTAATAGTGTTCTTTTTATAGTGTAGAAATCTATACTTAGTAGAAATATATTTGCAAGAGTATGTGCGATGCTACTTAATTGATATATTTTTTCTTCAGAAATTGCCTAAGAGCCTATCTATGAGCCATGGTATCGGGCATGATGAAGAAGGCTCTGCTGGAATATACCTTACGGCAAGGGGCTCCATCACCACCTGTGCGCACAACATGGACACGGACGACTGCACACACTTAAGCTCGGTGGGGTGAAAGAGCTTCCTCGTTGGTAAGAATCTTCATGTTGGACAGGCCATCCTAATTACTATCAGGAGCAAGCCACCGCCAAGGCTTGAGGATCGTCATCGACATCATTTAGAACTATGTGTGTGGCTGCTGAGCTATCGATATGCTACGTACTATGACTACCTAGTAGACTGCTTATTAACTACCCTCCGTTCCTTTATATAAGCTGTATTTGTTTTTGGATAAAATTCCAGAATGTAAGGTGCATTTCTTTGAATTTCTCGTAATTCCCTTGTTAGCCCTTCAGGAAAAGGAAAGTATCTCTCTCCTGATTGTCAGTATCTCTCTTTGTAGCAAAAGAAGGAAACTATCTCTATGTCGATTGCATGTATCTCTTACTTTCCTGGACTAACTGATTTACTTGCAACTAACTAATAAATTTGCCAAAGGTAATTTAGTCCTAACACGTCTATAATTACATTCCTTGGTCACCGTGCCAAAAATAATACACCTTAGATAAAGGAACGGAGGGAGTAGTTTACTATGAGATCTATCCATGCATGTCGATTATATATAAGTACCTATAATGTTTGTGAGATTGCAGTTCTATTAAATCTGGTATTGTTTTATATAATGACCAATGTTTTTTCATCGGTTAACCTACGAGTACGTAGTATTTGTGAAATTACAGTTTATTAAAATTGGTACTGTTCTACATGATAAAAAAATAGATTTTTTAAAGATACAGCAGCAGCATGGGGTTAGGATATGCGCTACAACTAAGTACTAGTAGCGCGGGAATAAAGAGCGCTACTGTTAAGAGGATTAGTACTAGCGCTGAGACAGGCCGTGCTACTACTACCAGTTAGCTATACCACCATAGTAGTAGCGCGGGCACGCGCGCTATTGATAGCCTTAAAACCAGCGCCACTACAAGGGTTTTCCGTTTCAAATTATAAGATATTTTGAGTATTTCAACATGGACAACATACAAACTAAATGAGTAAAAAATGATACTAAAATGTGTCTATATACATCTGATTTATATAGAAAAAAAATATAGAACAACTTATCTCTACTACTATTAAATAATCGAGTTGTGGCAGAAACATTACATCTCAGCCATACATCCGCCATCTTTCAATGGACCAGATTGCCTCAATGTTGTATCACATCATTTACCATAATCAATTAGCAATAAATACCGTGATCTACGCCATCATTATTACACAATAATTACCACGATCTCGCTCCAACCTAGGCCCATTTTAATCATATTAATTACTAGCAAGAATTACCATGATCTACGCCATCATTATTACGCAATAATTACCACGATCTCGCTCCAACCTAGGACTATTTTAATCATATCACTTACTAGCAAGAATTACCATGATCTATGCCAACATATATATTTTTCGAAACTCAGCCTTGTGTGTTGCGTACATAGAAGGAAAATATTAATTAGCGACAATTACTATGATCTACACCATCATATTTTTTTAAACCCAGCCTTGTGTACTGAGTACATAGAAGGAAAAAATAAAAAGGCCTGGCCCATGTTCGCATGTAGGCAGAGGCAAAGGTGGAAACCAAATCGCTTGTTTCCCTGTTTGTTCGGATCACAGGATCGATCAGACCCTTACCTTGATTCCGATCATTCCTTGATGTCCATCACTTCCTTCTTTTTGTTCACCTATTTGAGTGTTCGTCGTCTTCGACGGCTCGACTCTTGGTTTGACTCTCCCGGTATTCTCGTCCTGAGGAACGAACGACGGCAATGTGGGGCTGCAACGCTACACGGCCACGACAAGTACGAGCACGTACATTCAGTTCAAGGAAGCTTCAGGTCCTAAATGACACGCTAGATCCTAACTTCGACTGCTTGCATAACCAGCTTTCAATTCAAGGAAGCTTCATGTCATACCTTGGAATTTTTTTTGCCTCTTCCATCCAACACGGACATGTTTTCCAATTATTGATTGCTGATAGGACACAAAAAAAGTTTTCAATAAAATTTTCTACAATAGTCCAACATAATCAAAGGAGTCACTAAAAGTAGTTGAGAAATACCAAGAAAACCTGCAGGCATGGCCGCGGCAATAATCAATCCTCCTCCCTTGACACTTATGCCACTGCTCCCCTTCCTGCGATCCAATTTTCTCTCTTTTTCATAACTCTATGATACGTGTGTTGCACGTGCACACTTACTAGTATTTCAAAAGGAGCCAGCCATAATTTAATCGAAGCTACTAATTTTCGTATAAATGATATACATCCATACGCATCGCGTGAAATGCAATCCGTTTGATTACTAAAAGCACACTATTTTAGAGAGAGAAAGTTACTCCTCCGTCCCATAAGATCTTATTGATACAATAAAATCTTATATTATGGGATGGAGGAAATACTAAGGGCATCTCGAATGACAACCCGCAAATTTTCTCTCGCATTCGTCCACGGACAGGGGGCAGTCCACGGACACGGATACGAAAGATAGTCATCCAACACTGCCCGCATACATTTCAACTATCATCCGAACTAACCGGATGAAATTCGTGTAAACACGGACGAATTTTATTCAAGTTCGGATATAATTTACATAAACGGACGATGTTCATGCAAACACGACGGGTTTTTAAACATTTAGAACAAAAAATAACCACGGCAGTCACTAGCGTCCAAACCCTTGTTGTTCCTTTCCTAGGACCGCCTCCTCCATCCGTCATCCCATGAGCACCTGCGATAAGACTCGTGAAGTGAAGGTGCGGTCTTCGATGAGGAAGAGTAGAACACGGGAGGCGGATCGGCCAACATGGGACACAAGGCCAATGCCGTCTCCCATGCCCTACTCATCATGGGAGGAGTCTGTGACCTGTCCGTCGCCGCTGGACATGAGGTCCACGATGGAAATGTTGGCGCCCCTGCTGTCATAGTCCCACTGGGTCTCCGGATAGTTCATCGGTGGTGTGTAGGAGGCGCATCTGGTGTTGTTCTCCTCCAGGATCGCCTGGAGTTACGCCTACATGGCGGCCGTTTCCTCGCGAGCGGCGGCTTGAACGCGGATGGCTTCGTAGATCGCACTCTGCTCCGCGACGGAGTTAGGGTTCACCGCGGCCATGGCCACCACGGCCTCCTCGCTCGCACGCTCGTCGTTGACCTGGCCCTCCGCCAGCTAGTGCTACTCCAAGATGAACATGTTGTACCGTCGTTCTTCCTGCGCCTGCTGGAACACCGACATAGGTGCCAGCGCAGGCCGCACCTCTGCCATGGTTGTGTTGTAGTGCACCTACGCCTGCTTCATGGTGAAGCGGGAGTACAGGAGCGGGCCCGGTGTGGTGTCGTCAGAGTCCGTCTCCATCATAGGGTCGACCTCATCGTAAGAGACCTCGAGCGAGTTGGCCGGCAAACCAGCCTCGATCTGCCTAGTACGGCGGCTCTGCCAAGCGGCCGCAAGGGGCGGCCGTCTCGTGCTTCATCAGCGTGGAAAGGTTCTCCCACAAAGCTTTGCCGCCTATAGTCATGGAGGATGCGGTGCAAGGGAAGAGGATGTGGAGCAGCTTGTGTTGTGGTTGGAGTTAGTGTTGCGGAACGTAGTAATTTCAAAAAAATCCTACGTACACGCAATATCATGGTGATGCATAGCAAGGAGAGGGGAGAGTGTTGTCCACATACCCTCGTAGACTGAAAGCGGAAGCGTTAGCACAACGTGGTTGATGTAGTCGTACGTCTTCATGATCCGACCGATCAAGTACCGAATGTACGGCACCTCCGAGTTCAGCACACGTTCAGCTCGATGATGCTACCGACGCAGGGCTTCGCCTAAGCACCGCAATGATATTATCGAGGTGGAATATGGCAGAGAGGGGCACCGCACACGGCTAAGATATCAATGATCAATCGTTGTGTCTAGAGGTGCCCCCTGCCCTCGTATATAAAGGAGCAAGGGGGATGCGGTTGGCCAGGAGGAGGGCACGCCAAGGGGGGACTCCTACTCCCATCGGGAGTAGGACTCCTCCTTTCCTTGTTGGAGTAGGAGAGGGGGAGGAAGGGAGAGACGAGGAGAAGGAAAGAAGGGGGGCGTCACCCCCGTCCTTGTCCAATTCGAACTAGAGGGGGAGGGGGCGCGCGGCCTGCCCTGGCTGCCCCTCCTCTTCTCCACTAGGGCCCATGGGGCCCAATTAACACCCCCGGGGGGGGGGGGGTTCTGGTAACCCCCCGGTACTCCGGTATATGTCTGAAACCTTCTAAAACCATTCTGGTGTCCGAACATAGTCATCAAATATATTGATCTTTACGTCTCAACCATTTCAAGACTCCTCGTCATGTCCGTGATCATATCCGGGACTCCGAACTACCTTCGGTACATCAACACACAAAAAACTCATAATATCGATCGTCACCAAACTTTAAGCTTGCGGACCCTACGGGTTCGAGAACTATGTAGACATGACCGAGACACGTTTCCGGTCAATAACCAATAGCGAAACCTGGATGCTCATATTGGTTCCCACATATTCTACGAAGATCTTTATCGGTCAAACCGCATAACTACATACGTTGTCCCCTTTGTCATCGGTATGTTACTTGCCCGAGATTCGATCGTGGGTATCTCAATACCTAGTTCAATCTCATTACTGGCAAGTCTCTTTACTCGTTATGTAATGCATCATCTCGAAACTAACTCATTAGTCACATTGCTTGCAAGGCTTATAGTGATGTGCATTATCGAGATGGCCCAGAGATACCTCTCCGACAATCGGAGTGACAAATCCTAATCTCGAAATACATCAACTCAACAAGTACCTTCGGAGACACCTATAGAGGACCTTTATAATCACCCAGTTACGTTGTGACGTTTGGTAGCACACAAAGTCTTCCTCCAGTAAGTGGGAGTTACATAATCTCATAGTCATAGGAACATGTATAAGTCATGAAGAAAGCAATAGCAACATACTAAACGATCAAGTGCTAAGCTAACGAAATGGGTCAAGTCAATCACATCATTCTTCTAATGATGTGATCCCATTGATCAAATGATAACTCATATCTATGGTTAGGAAACTCAACCATCTTTGATCAATGAGCTAGTCAAGTAGAGGCATACTAGTGACACTATGTTTGTCTATGTGTTCACACATGTATTATGTTTCCGGTTAATACAATTCTAGCATGAATAATAAACATTTATCATGATATGAGGAAATAAATAATAACTTTATTATTGCCTCTAGGGCATATTTCCTTCAGTCTGCCACTTGCACTAGAGTCAATAATCTAGATTACACAGTAATGATTCTAACACCCATGGAGCCTTTATGCTGATCATGTTTTTCTCGTGAAAGAGGCTTATTCAACAGGTCTGCAACATTCAGATCCGTATGTATCTTGCAAATCTCTATGTCTCCCACCTAGACTTGGTCCCGGATGGAATTGAAGCATCTCTTGATGTGCTTGGTTCTCTTGTGAAATGTGGATTCCATTGCCAAGGCAATTGCACCAGTATTGTCACAAAAGATTTTCATTGGACCCGATGCACTAGGTATGACACCTAGATCGGATATGAACTCCTTCATCCAGACTCCTTCATCCAGACTCCTTCATTTGCTACTTCCGAAGCAGCTATCTACTCCGCTTCACACGTAGATCCCGCCACGACGCTTTGTTTAGAACTGCACCAACTGACAACTCCACCGTTCAATAAAAACACGTATCCGGTTTGCAATTTAGAATCGTCTGGATCAGTTTCAAAACTTGCATCGACGTAACCATTTACGACTAGCTCTTTGTCACCTCCATAAACGAGAAACATATCCTTAGTCCTTTTCAGGTACTTCAGGATGTTCTTAACCGCTGTCCAGTGATCCACTCCTAGATTACTTTGGTACCTCCTTGCTAAACTAATAGCAAGGCACACATCAGGTCTGGTACACAACATTGCATACATGATAGAGCCTATATATGGCTGAAGCATAGGGAACATCTTTCATTTTCTCTCTATCTTCTGCAGTGGTTGGGCATTGAGTCTGACTCAACTTCACACCTTGTATTATAGGCAAGAACCCTTTCTTTGCTTGATCCATTTTGAACTTTTTCAAAACTTTATCAAGGTATGTACTTTGTGAAAGTCCAATTAAGCGTCGTGATCTATCTCTATAGATCTTGATGCCCAATATATAAGCAGCTTCACCGAGGTCTTTCATTGAAAAACTTTTATTCAAGTATCCTTTTATGCTACCCAGAAATTCTATATCATTTCCAATCAACAATATGTGGTCCACATATAATATTAGAAATGCTACAGAGCTCCCACTCACTTTCTTGGAAATACATGCTTCTCCAAAAGTCTGTATAAAACCATATGCTTTGATCACACTATCAAAGCGTTTATTCCAACTTCGAAAGGCTTGCACCAGTCCATAAATGGGTCGCTGGAGCTTGCACACTTTGTTAGCACCTTTTGGATCAACAAAACCTTCTGGTTGCATCATATACAACTCTTCTTCCAGAAATCCATTCAGGAATGCAGTTTTGACATCCATTTGCCAAATTTCATAATCATAAAATGCGGCAATTGCTAACATGATTCGGACAGACTTAAGCATCGCTACTGGTGAGAAAGTCTCATCGTATTCAACCCCTTGAACTTGTCGAAAACCTTTCACAACAAGTCGAGCTTTACCATTAGCGTCAGTCTTCTTCTTGAAGATCCATTTATTCTCGATGGCTTGCCGATCATTGGGCAAGTCAACCAAAGTCCATACTTTGTTCTCATACATGGATCCCATCTCAGATTTCATGGCCTCAAGCCATTTTGCGGAATTTGGGCTCATCATCGCTTCATCATAGTTTGTAGGTTCGACATGGTCAAGTAACATGACCTCCAGAATAGGATTACCGTACCACTCTGGTCCGGATCTTACTATGGTTGACCTACGAGGTTCGGTAGTAACTTGATATGAAGTTTCATGATCAATATCATTAGCTTCCTCACTAATTGGTGTAGGCGTCACATGAACCGATTTCTGTGATGAACTACTTTCCAATAAGGGAGCAGGTACAATTACCTCATCAAGTTCTACTTTCCTCCCACTCACTTCTTTTGAGAGAAACTCCTTTTCTGGAAAGGATCCATTTTTAGCAACGAATGTCTTGCTTTCGGATCTGTGATAGAAGGTGTACCCAACAGTTTCCTTTGGTATCCTATGAAGACACATTTCTCCGATTTGGGTTTGAGCTTATCAGGTTGAAGTTTTTTCACATAAGCATCGCAACCCCAAACTTTAAGAAACGACAGCTTTGGTTTCTTACCAAACCATAGTTCATAAGGCGTTGTCTCAACAGATTTTGATGGTGCCCTATTTAGCGTGAATGCAACTGTCTTTAAAGCATAACCCCGAAACGATAGCGGTAAATCAGTAAGAGACATCATAGATCGCACCATATCTAGTAAAGTACGATTATGACGTTCAGACACACCATTACGTTGTGGTGTTCCGGGTGGCGTGAGTTGTGAAACTATTCCGCATTGTTTCAAATGTAGACCAAACTCGTAACTCAAATATTCTCCTCTACGATTAGATCGTAGAAACTTTATTTTCTTTTTATGATGATTTTCCACTTCACTCTAAAATACTTTGAACTTTTCAAATGTTTCAGACTTATGTTTCATTAAGTAGATATACCCATATCTGCTCAAATCATCTATGAAGGTAAGAAAATAACGATACCCACCGCGAGCCTCAATATTCATCGGACCACATACATCAGTATGTATGATTTCCAACAAATTTGTTGCTCGCTCCATAGTTCCGGAGAACGGCGTTTTAGTCATCTTGCCCATGAGGCATGGTTCGCAAGTACCAAGTGATTCATAATCAAGTGATTCCAAAAGTCCATCAATATGGAGTTTCTTCATGCGCTTTACACCAATATGACCCCAACGGTAGTGCCACAAATAAGTTGCACTATCATTATCAACTCTGCATCTTTTGGCTTCAACATTATGAATATGTGTATCACTACTATCAAGATTCAACAAAAATAGACCACTCTGCAAGGGTGCATGCCCATAAAAGATATTACTCATATAAATAGAACAACCATTATTCTCAGATTTAAATGAATAACCATCTCGCATCAAACAAGATCTAAATATAATGTTCATGCTCAACGCTAGCACCAAATAATAATTATACAGGTCTAAAACTAATCCCGAAGGTAGATGTAGAGGTAGCGTGCCGACGGCGATCACATCGACTTTGGAACCATTTCCCACGCGCATCGTCACCTCGTCCTTAGCCAGTCTTCGCTTAATCCGTAGTCCCTGTTTCGAGTTGCAAATATTAGCAACAGAACGAATATCAAATACCCAGGTGCTACTGCGAGCTCTGGTAAGGTACACATCAATAACATGTATATCACATATACCTTTGTTCATCTCGCCATCCTTCTTATCCGCCAAATACTTGCGGCAGTTCCGCTTCTAGTGACCAGTCTATTTGCAGTAGAAGCACTCAGTCTCAGGCTTAGGTCCAAACTTGGGTTTCTTCTCTTGAGCAGCAACTTGTTTGCCGTTCTTCTTGAAGTTCCCCTTCTTCTTCCCTTTACCCTTTTTCTTGAAACTGGTGGTCTTGTTGACCATCAACACTTGATGCTCCTTTTTGATTTCTACCTCCGCAGCTTTTAGCATTGCGAAGAGCTCGGGAATTGTCTTGTTCATCCCTTGCATATTATAGTTCATCACGAAGCTCTTGTAGCTTGGTGGCAGTGATTGAAGAATTCTGTCAATGACACTATCATCCGGAAGATTAACTCCCAGTTGAATCAAGTGATTGCAATACCCAGACATTTTGAGTATATGTTCACTGACAGAACTATTCTCCTCCATCTTGCAGCTGTAGAACTTATTGGAGACTTCATATCTCTCAATCCGGGGATTTGCTTGAAATATTAACTTCAACTCCTGGAACATCTCATATGCTCCATGACGTTCAAAACGTCGCTGAAGTCCCGGTTCTAAGCCATAAAGCAGGGCACACTGAACTATCGAGTAGTCATCAACACGCAACTGCCAGGCATTCATAATGTCTGCAGTTGCTGGCGCAGGTGGTACACCTAGCGGTGCTTCCAGGATGTAACTCTTTTGTGCAGCAATGAGAATAATCCTCAAGTTCTGGACCCAGTTCGTGTAATTGCTACCATCATCTTTCAACTTTGCTTTCTCAAGGAACGCATTAAAATTCAACGGAACAACAACACGGGCCATCTATCTACAACAACATAGACAAGAAAAATACTATCAGGTACTAAGTTCATGATAAATTCAAGTTCAATTAATCATATTACTTAAGAACTCCCACTTAGATAGACATCTCTCTAATCATCTAAGGTGATTACGTGATCCAAATCAACTAAACCATAACCGATCATCACGTGAAATGGAGTAGCTTTCAATGGTGAACATCACTATGTTGATCATATCTACTATATGATTCACGCTCAACCTTTCGGTCTCAGTGTTCCGAGGCCATATCTGCATATTCTAGGCTCATCAAGTTTAACCCGAGTATTCTGCATGTGCAAAACTGGCTTGCACCCGTTGTAGATGAACGTAGAGCTTATCACACCCGATCATCACGTGGTGTCTCGACACGACGAACTTTGGCAATGGTGCATACTCGGGGAGAACACTTTTACCTTGAAATTTAGTGAGAGATCATCTTATAATGCTACCGTCAATCAAAGCAAAATAAGATGCATAAAGGATAAACATTAGATGCAATCAATATAAGTGATATGATATGGACATCATCATTTTGTGCTTTGTGATCTCCATCTCTGAAGCACCGTCTTGATCTCCATCGTAGCATCGTTTTCATCTCGCCAACTATTGCTTCTACGACTATCGCTACCGCTTAGTGATAAAGTAAAGCAATTACAAGGCGATTGCATTGCATACAATAAAGCGACAACCATATGGCTCTTGCTAGTTGCCGATAACTCTGTTACTAAACCTGATCATCTCATATAATAAAATTTAGCATCATGTCTTGACCATATCACATCACAACAATCCCTGCAAAAACAAGTTAGACGTCGTCTACTTTGTTGCAAGTTTTACGTGGCTGCTACGGGCTGAGCAAGAACCGTTCTTACCTACGCATCAAAACCACAACGATAGTTCGTCAAGTTAGTGTTGTTTTAACCTTCTCAAGGACCGGGCGTAGCCACACTTGGTTCTACTAAAGTTAGAGAAACTGACACCCGCCAGCCACCTATGTGCAAAGCACGTCGGTAGAACCAGCCTCGCGTAAGCGTACACGTAATATCGGTCCGGGCCGCTTCATCCAACAATACCGCCGAACCAAAGTATGACATGCTGGTAAGCAGTATGACTTGTATCGCCCACAACTCACTTGTCTTCTACTCGTGCATAACATCAACACATAAAACCAGGCTCGGATACCACTGTTGGGGAACGTAGTAATTTCAAAAAAATTCCTACGCACACGCAAGATCATGGTGATGCATAGCAACAAGAGGGGAGAGTGTTGTCCACGTACCCTCGTAGATCGAAAGCGTAAGCGTTAGCACAACACGATTGATGTAGTCGCACGTCTTCACGATCCGACCGATCAAGTACCGAACGTACGGCACCTCCGAGTTCAGCACACGTTCAGCTCGATGACGTCCCACGAACTCCGATCCAGCAGAGCTTTGAGGGAGAGTTCTGTCAGCACGACGGCGTGATGACGGTGTTGATGATGCTACCGACGCAGGGCTTCGCCTAAGCACCCCTACGATATTACCGAGGTGGAATATGGTGGAGAGGGGCACCGCACACGACTAAGAAATCAATGATCAATTGTTGTGTCTAGAGGTGCCCCCTGCCCCCGTATACAAAGGAGCAAGGGGGGGGGGAGGCGGCCGGCCAGGAGGAGGGCGCGCCAAGGGGTGATTCCTATTCCCACCGGGAGTAGGACTCCTCCTTTCCTTGTTGGAGTAGGAGAGGGGAAGGAAGGGAGAGAGGAGGAGAAGGAAAGAAGGGGGGCGCCGCCCCCCTCCTTGTCCAATTCGGACTAGAGGGGGAGAGGGTGCGCGTCCTACCCTGGCCGCCCCTCCTCTTCTCCATTACGGCCCATGAGGCTCAATTAACACCCCGTGGGGGGGGGGGTCCGATAACCCCCCCGGTACTCTGGTATATGTCTGAAACCTTCCGGAACCATTCCGGTGTCCGAACATAGTCATCCAATATATTGATCTTTACGTCTCAACCATTTCGAGACTCCTCGTCATGTCTGTGATCATATCCAGGACTCCGAACTACCTTCGGTACATCAAAACACAAAAATATCATAATACCGATCGTCACCAAACTTTAAGCATGCGAACCCTACGGGTTCGAGAACTATCTAGACATGACCGAGACACGTTTCCGGTCAATAACCAATAGAGGAACCTAGATGCTCATATTGGTTCCCACATATTCTACGAAGATCTTTATCAGTCAAACCGCATAACTACATACGTTGTTCCCTTTGTCATCGGTATGTTACTTGCCCGAGATTCGATCGTCGGTATCTCAATACCTAGTTCAATCTCGTTACCGGCAAGTCTCTTTACTCGTTATGTAATGCATCATCCCGCAACTAACTCAATATTAACATTGCTTGCAAGGCTTATAGTGATGTGCATTACCGAGAGGGCCTAGAGATACCTCTCCGACAATCGGAGTGACAAATCCTAATCTCGAAATACGTCAACTCAACAAGTACCTTCGGAGACACCTGTAGAGCACCTTTATAATCACCCAGTTACGTTGTGACGTTTGGTAGCACACAAAGTGTTCCTCCGGTAAGCGGGAGCTACATAATCTCATAGTCACAGGAACATATATAAGTCATGAAGAAAGCAATAGCAACATACTATACTGTCAAGTGCTAAGCTAATGAAATGGGTCAAGTCAATCACACCATTCTTCTAATGATGTGATCCCATTGATCAAATGGTAACTCATATCTATGGTTAGGAAACTCAACCATCTTTGATCAATGAGCTAGTCAAGTAGAGGCATACTAGTGACACTATGCTTGTCTATGTATTCACACATGTATTATGTTTCCGGTTAATACAATTCTAGCATGAATAATAAACATTTATCATGATATGAGGAAATAAATAATAACTTTATTATTGCCTCTAGGGCATATTTTCTTCAGTTAGCCAGGTGAGGCCGCCTTTAAATATCGGATTTAGGTGAGACCAGGTATCCGGGTGCGTCAATGTGCGGCTCCTGAGTGAGTTTCTCTACCGTTGAGCCTGCTTAGTGACGGTGTAAAAAACATACAGTGCATTAAACGGGCATGGTAGATATTCGTCCCGTCCCGTCCAATAACGTGTCACCGGCATTGAACAGGTGCAGACAGTGGGGACACATCGCGGGTGGCGCCCTCGGCCAGTGCACCGCTTCAATGGCGGAGGCAGTGAGAAGTCGCGTCCTCTCTGACCGGCTGCAATGTGGAGCAGCCGCTCTAAGCAGCATGAATACGGGCAGCTGGCGCCGGGCAGGAACACACGCGGGCGAGGGAGGAGGGGATTTGGGTGGGCTAGGATGGTCAGAAGTGAGCGTGGGTGCTGCCCGGACGCCCGCAAAAGCCCCCCCTGCACGCGCTCAGCCCCATGCTTGTCTCCGGTTTACGGAAGAAAGTGTGTCTAGACTGTCCTACAGACCGATGCATGACCGTGTTGGATGACACAACACGTCTGGATCGCGCAGTCTAGACGGTTACGGGCGGTTTCACGGTCGGCGTTGGAGATACCCTAAGTATCTTTTTTTTCTTGTGCCCCTTTGGGTTTAGAAGGTTACTCGCTAAAATAAGGTATTTTGCTAATACAAGTTCACCTACCCTGCCATCCTCTATCTGCGTTAATCACTCTTGACCATTTCTCTCGCTTGCTTGATGTACTACCTCCGTCTGGGTGAATAAATCATTCACATAGTTCTAGGTCATCGATTTGAGAAATTAAATATGTGTTATATGTCATGAAAAGTATATCACTAGATTTCTACACGGATGTAGTTTCTAAATATATACTTTTTGTCACATATAATACATATTTAGATAGTTAAATCGTCGACCTAGAACTACGCGAATGACTTATTCACCGAGATGGAAGTAGTACACAATATAATTTCTCCATCCTATTGACCACATATAACCATAATTAAGGCGATTTTTCTGGTGTACTTAATGAGAAAAAAGCCAACTATTAATGATTGCCTTTGTTAAAAAGAGGACGGCCCGATTAATTAAAGGAAAAGTAAAGAGGTGTTTGGTTGCAAGGAACTAGATTTTTTGTAGTTCCAGGAACTAAAAACAAAGACCTTCCAGTAGAGTCTTTTTCTAGTTCCTATAAAAAAAGTCCCTTCTGTTTGGTTACATAAGGACTAAAGGGGACTTTTTCTAGTATAGTCTCTGTAACCAAACATGGCCTTTGGTTACATAAGACCCGTATTTTGTCAAGCTCCAGTGTGTGTGTGCGTTGGGTGTGTGTTGGGGGGGGGGGGGGGTGATAATTCCTCTGGTTTTCTTAAAGCACTTGGACATATGAATTTAAAGTTCATTACTCCCTCCCTTTCAAATTCATGGTGTATAAACTGAGTCAAAAAGTTAACACTTTTTAAGTTTGACCAAACATATATAAAAAATGTGAAGCTAAACAATACAAAACCAATATCAATATATTCACCATTAGATATATTTTCATAATGTATTCATTTAATATTACAGTTTTTGATATTTTCTGTTATAATTATGGTTAAACTTAGAAAACATTAACTTTTTGGCTAATTTTATACGTCATGTATTTGAAGACATAGGGATTAATAATGTGTAGCCTAAAATTTAGATTTGGTAGTACATTATTCCGATCTTCCAAATGGAAATACGTTCATGAACGTGTGTTCCCAAAGTTTGGGAGGATCCACGTCATCTTCTTTTTTTGAAAAGTAGGTTGAACCTCCGGCCTCTGCATTCAGGCATGCACACAACCATTCCACATCATCTGTATAGTCTACTAATTCATAAAGTTATGTGTGTGTGCCATGCACCGCGCCACCGATGCAATGGAATGATACGCGCCCGAGACAGCAGCCGTTGCAGACGCTACTCCGGCCGCCTGCTAATACAAGAAATATCCAACTCAGGCCAATGAAACTAAGAAATCATATTTACATTAATTTTTTCAAGCATTTTCTTCCTTTTTTCCTCGGCGGCTAGGGCAAACTATCCCCTCCATACTTCGTCGGCGAGCCCATGATTTCGCCTCCCCTCTGTATGCCACTCCGGCAGCCGGTGATGGGGAGGGAATCCAGGTGCCTTTGCTCTTTCTACTAGTTTAGGTTACGGCCTTTTAGTTATTGTAGGCGCGACACCCAGATGGATGGTGACACACTTCTTCTTTTAGTTTGTCTGGCTCCAGTTCTCCTCAAGTTCCTCCATCTGGACGTAGTTGATGGAGCTCTGGTGTAGATTCCTGCCATCTCTTTGGGGTACAAATTTAGTGTTCCTTGCGCGAGGGTGAGATTTATATCAATTGCTTCAAATCTACTCAAAGGTTCAATGGCGACGATTGCAGCTCCCAAACGCTTGTCCCTTGGGGCATGTGCATGAAGACATCCCAACTGTCATCAACAAGGACAAGGCGGCTCCAGTAGGGGAGAAATGATAGCGGCGCGTCTGCGGCTTGTCTGGATGTAGTAGTTGCTCGGTAATCTAGAGATCTTGATGTAATTGTTACTATATTTGACGTGCTTTGTACTTCTGATGAACTTACATAAAGATCTGAAGTATATCTTTTTTAAAAGAAAAGGTAATAATCTGCTAAACACTGGAGACATGGAATTACTCCTGAAGTTTTCCTACATACGTATTTGCCAATATCTAAATGGGTCACAAATTCTAAAGGACTACCTCATCGATCAATCCGGAACTTGCTATGACATGAACTAGAAGAGGATGAGTGTCCTACTCTCCTTCAGTACTTCCATCTCAACGTTCAGGGATGGGCCTTTCGCAGCAGCTGCATGCATGTACCTACGCCTGATCACATGTGCTCCATAGTCCATACGGCGACTGGACGACTGCATAGTACTACTACTGAACTGTTGATGCCAACTGCGTCTCCATAGTCCAGATGACACCTAGACGACTAGCTATAGCTAGCTACGAGTAGCCAGTACTAGTACGGCACTGCTAGTTTACTACAGCTGGCACTGCTATTCTACAATAGTGTCATTCAGAATAATGCGTCTCAGACTTCTTCACCACCGATCCAGCCGTCTGGACTATATGTGCACGACGTGGACGTGGAGTTTCTACTCCGGAGCTCAAATCTAATAAACCCTTAACCAGTAAAATCTGAAAAAAAATAGTACAAGAATAATTAAAAATAATGGGTATTTTTACAACAAACATTGTTGAATGTTCTATTTACATAAAAAGTTTCATGAAGAAAAACATTGCCAATTTTTTGGGAGTAAAAATATTAAATCAATGCTCCAGAAAGAGTATTTTGAAAACATTTTGGAGACAGATTTTTCTGTCCAGAACATTAGAAATATTTTTTATTCGCGAAAGTCTGCACATATGTACAACATTTAATAATGTTCGTTACCCAAATATTCAGTATTTTTTATTTTTTTTACCTTTTCTTATTTTAGTGTTCATAAATGGTGCATTTGAGCTCCGGAGTAGAAGAACAGTTTTGTGTTGGGTACCCATATAGTGATAATAAGACTGCAAGTCTAATTTTTTCGAGGCTAATACGTTTTACGAGGCTAACTTGACCAAATGTTAGAGCAATAATATATGACATGCAACTTACACAAAGCACATTGTCAAATTCGTATGTGAAAGGAGTTTTCAATGATATAATTTTCACATTATGCATGTCATGTATTATTAATCTTGTCAATAGTCAAAGGATGTCTTAAAAACGCATTAGGCCCTATATAGATGGAAGGAGGGAGTAGTACATTTTGTTATTGTCTTCGCTACCTTGTTTACTCGGCCTGGCACTGGAAAATAAGGTTGTTTGTCCTGCAAGGACATAGTAAGCAAGAGTGAGGAACATAAGGCCTCTTGGTGTACTATCTCTGTCTGAGTTTACACTAGTAGAAAACAAGGCTTTGGTTGAGGCCAGGATAAGGGCATTAATCCCGGTTCACTTACGAACTCGGACCAAAGGATGCATCAGTCCGGTTCGTGAGGCCAGGGCGTTGGTCGGGCCTCGGGGGTCATTGGTCCCGGTTCGTCTGATAGTTTTGGTCCCGGTTCCAGACACGAACCGGGACCAATGAGCCTTTCTCCTGGCCCAACACTTTTAGTCCCGGTTGGTTGCTGGAACCGGGACTAAAGGTCAGTCTTCGGTCCCAGTTCTGGCCACCAACCGAGACTAAAGAGAAGCCTACATATACCCCTGCCCGCTCACTCACTGCTCTGTTTTTTGGCTGGCCGTGTGGGAGAGGTGTGTGTTGCTCTAGTTCTCATCTCCTATGCACATGAGGTGTTCGATGAAATGCCCGAGTCACACTTAAGCTTTCTCCTCTTCAAGCTCCATTTTCCTCAAGATTTGTCTAGGTTTGGCGGTCCGTCCTGTCCCGTCCCCGTCCTCACCGCCATCGGCCCGCGCCGATCTCGTCGGCGGCACCACCGTGGTGAGCCTCCTGTTCTTATCTTCTTTCCAAAAAAAATTCTTACTTGTATGATTTAGATAGATACTTGTATAATTTTCTTACTTTTATTATTGTTTGTTATTATATAGTGCCATGGTTTTGGTATCCGCCCCCGTCGGCCCTCGTCCTGTCTACGAGTCGGATGTGGTATATTATCTTTTATAACTATTTGTTTCATTTAGTGTTTATGACAATTTTGCCGCCCAACGTGACATATATGTTTTTATCTAGGAGGTATGTGAACCGAAAATTCCAACCGACCCTCTTGTCGAGAGGTTAAATTTAGTTGAAAAAGAAAAGAATTACTTGAAGAAAAAATTGAAAATAATTGAGAAGGAGAAGATGAAATTGGAGTTGCATGTTGCCGATATCATCGATGATCACAAGATCAAGATGGATGCAATGCGCTTGAAGATTAGAAAATATGTCATTCATACTGAGGTTTGGTATCATTATGACGTTGGATCAACTATTACCTTAGTTGCGATTATGACCACATTTGTTGTTGCATTTAAATGTTTCACATAGTTTTAGTGTATGTTTTAATTAGATGCTCTAGAGAGCTATATATTGTTCAATGAGAACTATGTATGAACTTTATGTATTTATTTTTTCAGTAATAACATTTGATCACTACTGTACTTTGATTTTAATTAATGTGATGATGAAATTCTATTAATTTGGTCACTTCTCTATTCATGATGTTCTGTAATGGTTTTTGACACACTTAATTATATATAATGCATGCAGATGAACCAACAATGGATGTATAGTGAAAGATGCACCTCAGAGTACATTAAGGGCCAACATAATTTTCTCAAAGTGGATGAAGCAAACAAGAAGAATGGTTTTATGTGTTGTCCATGCCCTATTTGTGGGAATACGAAGGCTTACTCTGACTCGAAAACCCTTCACATCCACCTGCTTGAGAAGGGTTCCATGCCACACTATAATGTTTGGAGCAAGCATGGAGAAAGAGGGGTTATGATGGAAGACAACGAAGGAGAAGATGATGATGACAACTATCCACCCCCTGAATACGGTGATGCTGCAACATGGGAAGCTAAAAATCAAGAGGAACCAGACGATGTGCCCGATGATGATCTTCGCGCGGGTCATTGTTGATGCAAAGAGACAATGCCAATGTGAAAGGGAGAAGTTGAAGTTCGATGGCATGTTAGAGGATCACAAAAAAGGGTTGTACCCAAATTGCGAAGATGACAACACAAAGCTCGGTATCACACTGGAATTTCTGGAATGGAAGTAAACAATGGTGCATCTGACAACGGATTTGAGAAGCTACTAAAAATATTGAAGAAGAAGCTTCCAAAGGATAAAGAATTGCCCGATAGTACGTACGAAGCAAAGAAGGTTCTATGCCCTCTAGGATTGGAGGTGCATAAGATAGATGCATGCCCTAATGACTGCATCCTCTATCGCGGTGTGTACGAGGATTTGAACGCATGCCCGGTATGCGGTGCATTGCGGTATAAGATGACGAGATGACCCTAGTGATGTCGAGGGCGAGCGCCCCAGCAAGAGGGTCCCTACGAAGGTGATGTGGTATGCTCCTATAATACCACGGTTGAAATGTCTGTTCAGAAACAAAGAGCATGCCAAGTTGACGCGATGGCACAAAGAGGACCGTAAGAAAGACGGGAAGTTGAGAGCACCCACTGACGGGTCGCAGTGGAGAAATATTGAGAGAACGTGGGGGGACTTTGTAGGTGACGCAAGGAACGTATGGTTTGGTTTAAGCACGGATGGCATTAATCCTTTTGGGGAGCATAGTAGCAATCATAGCACCTGGCCCGTGACTCTATGTATCTATAACCTTCCTCCTTGGTTGTGCATGAAGCGGAAGTTCATTATGATGCCAGTGCTCATCCAAGGCCCCAAGCAACCCGGCAACGACACTCATGTGTACCTAAGGCCATTAGTTGAAGAACTTTTACAGCTGTGGAATGGAAAAGGTGTACGTGTGTGGAATGAGCATTTGGAGAACTTTTATACTCCATTTTTTATTGCAGCCAAATGGTGGGTCCCCCTGGTGTGTTCTAAGTGCCATAGTTTCTCAAATATTCTACAAAAAATCATACTCCATTTTCAGGGCATTTGGAGAACTTTTATTCTCGGGGTATTTTTTTATTGCATAGATAATTCAGAAAATAGATAAAAAAAATGCTATTTTTACTTTATTTAATCTAAATAATTGAAAGTAAAAGGAGGGTACAGAAGGTTGTGCTATCTAACTTCATCCATCTCATGCTCACCAAAGAAATCCACTAACAAGGTTGATCAAGTCTTGTTGACAAACTCTTTCCGAATAACATGAAACCGGAGAATTTTCGAATAACACTATGTTACCTCAACGGGGATATGCATGTCCCCAACAATAAGAATATCATATTTATTTTTGACAGTAGGAAGAGGGAATTCAAAACCTTCAATAGTAATAGTTGAAATTTTTCCAATAGAATTGATACTATGACCTTGAGGTTGTTTCTTTAGAAAGTGTACCGTATGCTCATTACCATTAACATGAAAAGTGATATTGCCTTTCTTGCAATCAATAAAAAACCCTGCAGTATTAAAAAAGGGTCTACCAAGAATGATCGACATACTGTCGTCCTCGGGAATATCAAGAATAACAAAGTCTGTTAAAATAGTAACGTTTGCAACCACAACAGGCACATCCTCACAAATACCGACGGGTATAGCAGTTGATTTATCGGCCATTTGCAAAGAGATTTCAGTACGTGTCAACTTATTCAAATCAAGTCTACGATATAAAGAGAGATGCATAACACTAACACCATCTCCAAGATCACATAAAGCAGTTTTAAGATAGTTTCTTTTAATGGAGCATGGTATAGTTGGTACTCCTGGATCTCCAAGTTTCTTTGGTATTCCACCCTTTAAAGTGTAATTAGAAAGCATGGTGAAAATTTCAGCTTCCGGTATCTTTCTTTTATTTGTAACAATGTCTTTCATATACTTAGCATAAGGATTCATTTGAAGCATATCAGTCAAACACATACGCAAAAAGATAGGTCTAATCATTTCAGCAAAGCGCTCAAAATCCTTAGCATCCTTTTTCTTGGATGGCTTAGGAGGAAAAGGCATGGGTTTCTGAACCCATGGTTCTCTTTCTTTACCGTGCTTCCTAGAAACGAAGTCTCTCTTATCATAACGTTGATTCTTTGATTGTGGGTTATCAAGATCAACTGCAGGTTCAATCTCTACATCATTGTTATTGCTAAGTTGAGCATCAACATGAACATCATCATTAACATTATCACTAGGTTCATGTTCATTACCAGATTGTGTTTCAACATCAGAAATAGAAATATCATTGTGATTCTCAGGTTTGTCCATAACAGGTTCACTAGAGGCATGCAAAGTCCTATTATTTTTCCTTTTCTTTTTTCTTAGTAGGACTAGGTGCATCAGTATTAGTTCTCTGAGAATCTTGCTCAACTCTTTTAGGATGGGCCTCAGGATATAAAGGTTCCTGGGTCATTCTACCACCTCTAGTCATAACTCTAACAACATTATGATTATTCTTATTATTTAATTCATTGAGCAAATCATCTTGTGCCTTAAGCACTTGTTCTACTTGAGTGGTAACCATGAAAGCATGTTTACTAATAAGCTTAAGATCACCTTGAGTGTTAGACATATAATCAGTCAAGTGTTCAACCATATAAGCATTACGTTTCAATTGTCTACCAACATAAGCATTGAAGTTTTCTTGTTTAACAATAAAGTTATCAAACTCATCCAAGCATTGACTAGCAAACTTAGTAGATGGAATTTCACACTTATCAAATCTATATAGAGAATTTACCTTTACTACCTGTGTCGGGTTATCAAGACCATGTATTTCTTCGATAGGTGGTAAATTCTTAACATCTTTAGCTTTAATACCTTTTTCTTTAGATTTCTTTGCCTCTTGCATATCTTCAGGACCGAGAAATAGGATACCCCTTTTCTTCGGAGTTGGTCGTTTAGGAAGTGTCCAATCCTTATCATTGCTCAATATATAATTCAATAGCAATTCAGCTTGCTCAACAGTTCTTTCAACACAACCAACACAACTATCTAGGTGGTCTCTGGAAGCATCGGTTAATCCATTATAAAATATATCAAGTATTTCATTTTTCTTGAGAGGGTGATCAGGCAAAGCATTATGTAATCGGAGAAGCCTCCCCCAAGCTTGTGGGAGACTCTCTTATTCAATTTGCACAAAATTAAATATTTCCCTTAAGGCATCTTTTTCTTATGAGTGGGGAAATATTTTGCAGAGAAGTAATAAATCATATCCTGGGGACTACGCACACAACCAGGAACAAGAGAATTAAACCATATCTTAGCATCACCCTTTAATGAGAAAGGAAACAATTTAAGGATATAATAATAGCAATTTTTTTCCTCATGAGTAAATAGGGTCGCTATATCATTCAATTTAGTAAGATGTGCCATAACAATTTCGGATTCATAGCCATAGAAAGGACCAGATTCAACCATAGTAATTAACCCAGGATCGACAGAGAAATCATAATCCTTATCAGTAACACAGACAGGTGAGGTAGCAAAAGCAGTGTCATATTTCATTCTAGCATTCAAAGACTTTTCTTTTAGCTTAGCTAGCAGTTTCTTAAGATCATATCTATCATTGCAAGCAAAAAGGTCTCTAGCAGTTTCTTCATCCATAACATAGCCCTCAGTCACAACAGGCAATTCATATCTAGGGGGAGAATCTTCATCATCACTTTCATTAATATCATCAGTTTCAGTAATGTCATTCTCTCTAACCCTAGCAAGTTGTTCATCCAGAAATTCACCTAATGGCATAGTATTATCTAGCAGACAAGTAGTTTCATCATAAGCATCATGCATAGCAGAAGTGGCATCATCAATAACATGTGACATATCAGAATCAATAGCAGGTGTAGGTGTCGCAAATTTACTCAAAACAGAAGGTGAATCAAGTGAAGCGCTAGATGGTAGTTCCTTACCTCCCCTCGTAGTTGAGGGAAAAATCTTTGTTCTTTCATCTTTCAAGTTCCTCATAGTGATTAGCAGATATAAATCCTAAGTGACTCAAATAATAGAGCTATGCTCTCCGGAAACGGCGCCAGAAAAGAGTCTTGATAACCCACAAGTATAGGGGATCACAACAGTTTTCGAGGGTAGAGTATTCAACCCAAATTTATTGATTCGACACAAGGGGAGCCAAAGAATATTCTCAAGTATTAGAAGTTGAGTTATCAATTCAACCACACCTAAAAGACTTAATATCTGCAGCAAAGTATTTAGTAGCAAAGTAGTATGGAAGTAACGGTAATGGTGGCAAAAGTAACAGTAGCAGTTTTGTAGCAATCATAATAGTGGCAACATAGAAGTAACTAAGCAAAGATCAATATGTGAAAAGCTCGTAGGCAGTGGATCAATGATGGATAATTATGTCGGATGCAATTCATCATGCAACAGTTATAACATAGGGTGACACAGAACTAGCTCTAGTTCATCAATGTAATGTAGGCATGTATTCCGAATATAGTCATACGTGCTTATGGAAAAGAACTTGCATGACATCTTTTGGCCTACCCTCCCATGGCAACGGGGTCCTATTGGAAACTAAGGGATATTAAGGCCTCCTTTTAATAGAGTACCAGACCAAAGCATTAGCACTTAGTGAATACATGAACTCCTCAAACTACGGTCATCATCGGGAAGTGTCCCAACTATTGTGACTTCGGGGTTTGCCGGATCATAACACGAAGTAGGTGACTATTGACTTGCAAGATAGGATCAAGAACTCACATATATTCATGAAAACATAATAGGTTCTGGCACTCGGGCCCTAGTGACAAGCATTAAGCATGACAAAGTCATAGCAACATCAATCTTAGAACATAATGGATACTAGGGATCAAACCCTAACAAAACTAACTCGATTACATGGTAAATCTCATCCAACCCATCACCGTCCAGCAAGCCAATGATGGGATTACTCACGCATGGTGGTGATCATCATGAAATTGGTAATGGAGGATGGTTGATGATTATGATGGCGACGAATTCCCCTCTCCGGAGCCCCGAACGGACTCCAGATCAGCCCTCCCGAGGAAGATTAGGGTTTGGCGGCGGCTCTGTATCGTAAAACGCAATGAATGCTTGTCTCTGATTTTTTCTCCCCGAACGTGAATATATAGAGTTGGAGTTGAGGTCGGTGGAGATCCAGGGGGCCCACGAGGTAGGGGGCGCGCCCTGCACCCTTGTCGACAGGGTGTGGGCCCCCGTACGTTGATTCTTTCGCCTATATTTTTTATTAATTCCAAAAAGTGACTCCGTGGAGTTTCAGGTCATTCCAAGAACTTTTATTTCTAAACAAAAATAACACCATGGCAGTTCTGCTCAAAACAGCGTCAGTCCGGGTTAGTTCCATTCAAATCATGCAAGTTAGAGTCCAAAAGAAGGGCAAAAGTGTTTGGAAAAGTGGATACGTTGGAGACATATCAACAAAGAAAATAATTACATAATATCAGGAAATGAACAAAGTTGCCGATATGGTGTGATAATGATCGATTGAACTTACTATGGAGCATTTCTGTCATCTCCGCATACTCTGAGGGATCTTTTTGTCTCGAGTCTAAGATGGTTACTACTCCTTGCTCAAGCTTATTCTCTAGCAGAGTAAAGTGGAACCTGCGCATGCATGCATAACTCATCAATTACATTACTATAATCTCGAGTGATAAGGGAAACCGAATATGCACAAGACAACAACCCTCACTTGAAGTTGTAGGGAAAGAGTATTTTCTCTTTGTTCTGATTTTTAAGCAACGATTGTACCAAGTTGTCCCCGGTTTCTGTGACATTCTTTTGAACTGTCCATTCATGTATGATATTTGGGTTAATAAACCCAATGTCATAGATTTGTGCTTTTCTGCATTCGACGATCTTCAATTTACTTAATATAGTGAGGATAATGATATATACATGCAATGAAAGAGATGAGCTATGTATAGAGAGTTAATTACAGAAGTAGTACTTACAGACAGTAGCAAGTCATGAGTGTTTTGTCGAGGGCCTTTTGATTGTATAACTGGAATAACTCGTCAAATTCAACAGACAACTGATCCATTCCAATGAGATCGTGCTCCTCTTTAATTCTCAGCATCAAAGTATCCTTCCCAGACTCGCTGCAGGTTTCCATGTACCATTCATGGAATCTTCGCATCATCGTTGTTAGAGGAGGATGATCAGGTTTGACAAGAGGCTTCCAATAGTGGTATCTGAATTTGTCCACCTCCATTGTTTGAAACTCTACATCATCGCTCAGGTAATCAGCGGGATTGGTACCGAGCACCATCCCTGGATGATTAGTGACGATATCGCTGGACACCTTGAGCGGGGAGCACGATTGTTTTGCCTGTTCGCCGAGTTGGGGAATTTTTTCCCACTTCTTCATTCTGCTAACCTTGCTTCACTGCAAGTGCTTCCCGACCGCTCCGCTTCCTTATATGTCCTTTCAATAATGTGCTCATACTTGGATTGCGGCAGAGGCGGTGGTGGTCGCTTCAGGACATCGATAGTGCGCTTCACTTTCATCAGATCTACCGTTTCCTTCAGAGGTGGAGGTTTGTTTGCAAAAAAGTCCCTCATTTGGGCATGAGAGATGTCCTCATTTTCCTTGTCGGTCCTCTCATATGGTAACTTTTCCAGTGCCTTGAGAGTTGGACCGTATATGAATTGCCTCCCGCCTCTGCTTGTACTGCTAGCCACCAGAGCGGCGGCGTCTCTCTTTCGTTGTTGCTGATGAGGCAGAGAAGGAGGCGGAGTGCTCCGAAGCACTGGAGGAGCAGGAGCGGCGACGTCCCTCTTCCTCCGTTGCTGACGAGGCAGAGTGCTCCGACGTGCCAGAGGAGGCAAATGAGAAGGCGGAGTCCCCTCACACGCTTGAGGAGCCGAAGAAGGAGGCCGAGTGCCCTGATCACTTGCCGGAGGAGTAGGAGGAGGCGGAGTACCCTGACTCGCCGGAGGAGGAGGAAGAGGCAGAGGCGTCCAGTTTGGAAGCTTGATGTACTCCTTCCTCCATAGACATGTACTCCTCAAAGCACTAACCAGCAGATTCTCCCCTTCACCTGTAGGGTGGTCAAGCTCCAGCTCCTCAAATCCCTCTGTTATTTCATCCACTATCACAACAGCATAGCCATGTGGAATCGGTTGGCAGTGAAAAGTTCCGTCAGGTTGAGGAGGTGCAACAGAGCCGACAACCGCCTTCAAAGTGAGGTTCTGCCATTTCTTCATAAGTTGGCAATGTTGAGCCTCTGTGATAGTATCCACGGGGTAGCGAGGAGCCGTCAAGTCGCTGAACGAGCTCCATGGAAGTCATGCTGCTTCTTCGCTGAGATGGCGGGGTAGCTTCTGGGGTAGCTTCGTGCCGCTGAGATGGTTGGCCTCCAACTCGCTGGCTCTCAAGTTCCTCTAGCTTTAATAGTCTTGCATTGAGCTTCTGCATTTTGCTTAGCTCCGTTTTCCTCTTTGTCTCCCGGATTATGTAGCCACCTGTGCCGGGAAACCCAACCACCCACAGAACGGATCCTGGTGTGCCTCATGTTCATCCAGGGTGCTCAGGATTCTCGAGTGCCTCAGTCAGCTCGTCCTTCTCTCTATCGGGAGTGAACGTCCCTTGCTACGCTACGGTGATATACTCCCGGATCTTCTTGACGGGTATTGCAAGTTGCTTGTCAGTCCAATGGCACTCCCATATTTCAGGGTCCAAAGTTCCCCCAACCCCGAAGAACCAAGTCCTTGAACGGTCTGGCCAGTTCAATGTCACTGGTTCGACCCCTTTAGCAAGTAGGTCATTTTCAGCTTTGTCCCACAATGGCCAGGCTTTAAGGTAGCCACCTGACCCCATGTGATGGTGATACAACTTCTTTGCAGCATTTTTCTTATTTGTCTCTGACATTTTCTTACCCTTATCCGATGTCTTGCAGGCCACAAATGCGGGCCAGTGATCTCTGATCTTCTCATCTCGGCCGGTGAATTCTGGAGTCTTCCCTTTGTCGACAAACTTTGTGTTCAACTCTTTCTTCCACCACCTGAAGAGATCTGCCATCTTCTTAAGAGCACATGCCTTGACCTTTGGCTCTATAACTGGGTTATTCGGACCCTCCTCTGGCGGCAGGGTGAAATTTTCCATCGGCGAGGTCCAAAGATCAGCTTTCTATCTATCCCTGACATAAGAAACTTCAGGGTCGTCCTTAGGCTTATTCCATTTCTGGATGCTGATCGGGATGGCGTCCCTAACAATAGCTCCGCACTAAGAAGAAAATGCGTCCTTGGTCCGTTTGGGTTCAATCGGTAGGCCATCGTCCGCGATTGTTGTGATCGTGAACCTTTCATCCTGGCGCAACCTTTTCTTCGGGCCTCGTCTTGTTATCGAAGTTTGGCTCGATCCGGAGGGCTATAAAAGAAGAAAGAAGTGTTAATATATGTACATACCAAAACAATTAATGCATCAATTATTCAGCATAGGCTTAATTAATATATATACCTCGCTGGACTTTGCAAGAGCTCCCTCCTTCGTTCGGTCGCCGGAGCCGTCATCATGGTCTCCTTCCTCCGCCATTCGGTCACCAGAGCCATCATGATCATGTCCTTCCTCCTCCATTGTTCGGTCACCGGAGCCATGATCCTCTCCTTATAGACCATCGGTGTCATTGAGAAATGAAAAGGGATCAGCTCCGGCGAGGATTATATCCCCCAATAACTGTTCTTGTTCCAAGTCTCTTTGATCCATAGTTTCTGCAAATATTACAACATGGCAATTAATATACAAACATGAGAGATGGATATATTAGGGGAAAATATAACCTAGCTAATATCACAACAAGGAATCATATTAGTGGCCTCGACGCTTCTATGGGTTGGGGTGGCCTTGATAGTGCTTCTAGGGGTTGGGGTGGCCTCGACAACACTCTTTTAACTTGGAAAATTTGGGTGGCCTCGACGCTTCTATGGTTTGGGGTGGCCTCAGCAATGCTTCTAGGGTTTGGGGTGGCCTCGACGCTTCTAGGGTTTGGTCGTGCGAGAGGGGTTTGATCGACGTCCCCCCTCATGTTGAAGAGTTACCAGAGTTTTCTATGAACAAAAAAATACTACCAATCATATGGCACTTAGGGATTTAACAAAATGGCACCATTATGGATGTGCAGAAAATGGTCCATAATTTTCCTGATCTCATCTACCCTTCTAAATGTCACGTTGTCTAGTGTCAAAGGATTCAAGAAAACCATGGCTTCATCATTAGCCGGAAGTAACAAGCACATAATGGTACGAAGCTCTCCAAAGTTGTTTTGGAAGAGAGTGCTGGATAGGATAATTAGCTTTTTGGTATGAAGTTCAGCAAGAGCCTTCCGAATATCGCTATTTGGAAGACCTTTGCTGAAATTCTTACCAAAAAGGGAATTATTCTATCCAGAACTCCATTCCAAAACTACTTTGAAGAGCTTCATGGCATCATATTCCTGTTACTTCCGGCTAATGATGAAGCCATTGATTTCTTCAATACTTTGATAGACAACATGACATATAGAAGACAGACCTTATGTTTGCCCCTTTAGCCCGGTTTCATTACGGCCCAGGACTAATGTGACCATTAGTCCCGGTTCCAACGGTTAGGACCGACCGGGGGCACGGACATCATTAGTCTCAGTTTGTTTGTTACCTATAGTCCGGGTTTGTGATACAAACCGAGACTAAAGAGGTGGTGGTAGGCTGGCGTTAGGCTGGGGCCTCCATGAGCCCATTTAGTCCCGGTTCTTATCAAAAACCGGGACTAGAGGTATATCTTTAGTCCCGGTTTGCATAACCAACCAGGACTAAAGATGTGACTATACAAACCCTTCGTCAAGCCCGAGCCCATTCTCTCTGTTTCCCCCCTTTCCTCTCCTCTGTTCTTCCCCTATTGCTCGAGCTCATCCGCCATTTTTGCCAAGATTTGTCAAGATTTGAAGGCACCCCATCCATCTAAGTGTTCACGAAGGTTAGCAACTTAGTCCTTTCATCTCTCATTGCTAGATTAGCTCGTGCAATGCTCTATAAGTATAGTGATTTGTGGGTTTTAGTTTAGGAGTAATTATATGTGGGAGTTTATTTGATCTATATGCATTTTGAGCTCAATTAACTTCTTAGTTTGCATATGTAGGTGTGGTTTACTTAGTTCCTTCCCATCCCCGTCCTAACCATCGTCGATCGCCCACACTGTCCCGTCAGCGGCACCACCTTGGTGAGCCTATTGTTCTTATCTTTTTCATAAAAAATCATGTTTGTATGATTTAGATAGTTACTTGTATAATTTTCTTACCTGTATGGTTGTTTGTTATACATAGTGGCATGGTTTTGATATCCGTCCCCATCGGCCATCATTCGGTTTATGATTCGGATGTGATATATATATATATATATTCTCTTTTATAACTATTTGTTGCATTTCGTGTTTATGACAGTTATGTCCATCAAGTTGACATATATATTTTTATCTAGGAGGTATGTGAACCGGAAATTGCAACCGACCCTCTTGTCGAGAAGTTACATTTAGTTGAAAAATAAAACGAGTATTTGAAAGAAAATTTTAAAAGAATTGAAGAAGAGAAGATGAAACTGGAGTTGTATGTTGCCGGTGTCGTCGATGATCACAAGATCAAGATGGATGCGATGCGCTTGAAGATAGGAAAGATTAAAAAATATGCCATTAATAAAGAGGCTTGGTATCACTATGCTGTTGGATCAATTGTTTCCTTAGTTGCGATCTTGATCGCAATTGTTGTTGCATTTAAATGCTTTAGCTATAGAGTTTGTATATGTTGTTTTATGAGAATAAGTGTGTATGAACTTTATGTATAACTTGTATTAATTTGGTCTTTTCAGTGTTGTGTAATGAAGATGAGCCGATAATGGATGTACGATGACCAACGCTCTCCCAAGTTCATTGATGGCGTGCGTACTTTTCTGCTTGCGGCCGAGGAAAACAAGTGGCTGGATGGTTTTATGTGTTGTCCATGTGCTGTTTGTAAGAATGGTAGCAATTACTCTAACTCAAGAACCATTCACGTCCACCTGTTTATGCCTGGTTTCATGTCTAGTTATAACTGTTGGACCAAGCATGGAGAAAGAGGGGTTCTAATGGAAGAGAATGAAGAATAATAGGATGATGACAGCTATCCTTGCCATGGGTTCCCTAAATATGATGGTACTACAATGTGGGAAGAAGCTGAACAAGAGGCATCAGATCAGCCCACTGATGATCTTGGTTGTGCCATTGCTGATGCAAAGTGAAACTATGCAGGTGAAAAGGAGAAGTTGAAATTGCAGCGCATGTTAGAGATTCACAAGAAATTGTTGTATCAAAATTGCAAAGATGACAAGAAAAAGCTGGGTATCACACTGGAATTGCTGCAATCGAAGGTAGAGAATGGTGTATCTCACAAGGGATTTCAAAAGTTGCTAATAATGTTAAAGAAGATGCTTCCAAAGGACAACAAATTGCCCGACAGCACGTACGAAACAAAGAAGGTTGTCTGCCCTCTAGGATTAGAGGTGCAAAAGATACATGCATGCCCTAATGACTGCATCCTGTACCGCGGCGAGGAGTACGAGAATTTGAATGCATGCCCGGTATGCGTTGCATTGCGCTATAAGATCAGCTGCGATGACCCTGGTGATGTTGAGGGCAAGCGCCCCAAGAAGAGGATTCCTGCCAAGGTGATGTGGTATGCTCCTATAATACCACGGTTGAAACGTTTGTTCCAAAACAAAGAGCATGCCAAGTTGATGCGATGGCAAAAAGAAGACCGTAACCGGAAGAAAGACGGGAAGTTGAGAGTACCTGCTGATGGGTCGCAGTGGAGAAAAATCGAGAGAAAGTGACAAGACTTTGCAGATGACGCAAGGAATGTATGGTTTGGTTTAAGTGCAGATGGCATTAATCCTTTTAGGGAGCATGCCATCGAGGATAAAAAGATGGGGTTTATATCATATTGATTGAGTTTATCCCTCTACATCATGTCATCTTGCCTAATGCATTACTCTGTTCTTATGAACTTAATACTCTAGATGCATGCTGGATAGCGGTCGATGTGTGGAGTAATAGTAGTAGAGGCAGAATTGTTTCGATCTATTTGTCGCGGACGTGATGCCTATATAGATGATGATGCATAGATATTCTCATAACTATGCACTTCTCTACCAATTGCTCGACAGTAATTTGTTCACCCACCATAATACTTATGCTATCTTGAGAGAAGCCACTAGTGAAACCTATGGCCCCCAGGTCTATTTTCCATCATATAAGTTTCTGATCAATTTTATTTTGCAATCTTTACTTTCCAATCTATATCATAAAAATACCAAAAATATTTATCTTATTATCTCTACCAGATCTCACTTTTGCAAGTGGTCGTGAAGGGATTGACAACCCCTTTATCGCATTGGTTGCAACGTTCTTATTTGTTTGTGCAGGTACGAGGGATTTGAGTGTAGTCTCCTACTGGATTGATACCTTGGTTCTCAAAAACTGAGGGAAATACTTATGCTACTTTGCTGCATCACCCTTTCCTCTTCAAGGGAGAACCAACACATGCTCAAGAGGTAGCAAGAAGGATTTCTGGCGCCATTGCCAGGGAGTCTACGCACAAATCAAGACATACCAAGTACCCATCACAAACTCTTATCCCTCGCATTACATTATTTGCCATTTGCCTCTCGTTTTCCTCTCCCTCACTTCACCCTTGCTGTTTTATTCACCCTCTTTTTCCCGTTCGCCTCTTTTTTGCTTGCCTCTTGTGTGCTTGTGTGTTGGATTGTTTGTCACGATAGCTCAAGATAATACTAAATTGTGTGATTTTTCCAATACCAACAACAATGATTTTCTTAGCACTCCGATTGCTCCTATTACCGATGCTGAATCTTGCGAAATTAATGCTGGTTTGTTGAATCTTGTCATGAAAGATCAATTCTCTGGCCTTCCTAGTGAAGATGCCGCTACACATCTAAACAACTTTGTTGATTTGTGCGATATGCAAAAGAAGAGAGATGTGTATAATGATATTGTTAAATTGAAGCTATTTCCGTTTTCACTTAGAGATCGTGCTAAAACTTAGTATTGATTCATGGAATAAGTGAAAAGATGCTTTTATCTCTAAGTATTTTCCTCCCGCTAAGATCACCTCTCTTAGAAATGATATTATGAATTTTAGGCAACTTGATGATGAACATGTTGCACAAGCTTGGGAGAGAATGAAATTAATGATATGTAATTGCCCTACACATGGTTTAAATTTATGGATGATTATACAAAATTTTTATGCCAGATTGAAGTTTGCTTCTAGAAATCTTTTAGATTCGGCCGCGGGAGGCACTTTTATGGAAAACAATTTAGGAGAAGCGACTAAACTCCTAGATAATATTATGATTAATTATTCTCAATGGCACACCGAAAGATCTACTAGTAAAAACGTTCATGCGATAGAAGAGATTAATGTTTTGAGTGGAAAGATGGATGAACTTATGAAATTGTTTGCTAATAAGAGTGTTTCCTCTGATCCTAATGATATGCCTTTATCCACTTTGATTGAGAATCATAATGAATCTATGGATGTGAATTTTTTTGGTAGGAACAATTTTGGTAATAACGCTTATAAAGGAAACTTTAATCCTAGGCCGTTCCCTAGTAACTCCTCTAATAATTATGGTAATTCCTACAACAAATCTTATGGAAATTTTAATAAGTTGCCCTCTGATTTTGAGATTAGTGTTATAGAGTTTATGATTTCTCAAAAGAATTTCAATGCTTTGCTTGAAGAAAAATTGCCTAAGATTGATGAGTTGGCTAGGAACATGGATAGAATTTCTCTTGATGTTGATTATTTGAAAGTTAGATCTATTCCACCTAAGCATGATATCAATGAGTCCATCAAATCCATGAGAATTTCCATTGATGAGTGCAAAGAAAGAACCGCTAGAATGCGTGCAAAAAAAGATTGCTTTGTAAAAGCGAGTTCTTCTAGTTTTCATGATAATAGGGATGAAGATCTAAAAGTGATTGATGTATCTCCTATTAAATCTTTGTTTTGCAGAATGAATCTTGATAATGATAGGACTAGAGATGAGTCAACTTTAGTTAAGAGGCGTCCCAATGATTCGGAGTTTTTAGATCTTGATGCAAAAATTGGTAAAAGTGGGATTGAAGAGGTCAAAACTTTACATAGCAATGAACCCACTATTTTGGATTTCAAGGAATTTAATTATGATAATTGTTATTTAATAGATTGTATTTCCTTGTTGCAATCCGTGTTAAGTTCTCCTCATGCTTATAGTCAAAATAAAGCTTTTACTAAATATATCATTGATGCTTTAGTGCAATCTTATGAAGAAATACTTGAATTAGAAGTTTCTATCCCTAGAAAACTGTATGATGAGTGGGAACCTACTATTAAAATTATAATTAAAGATCATGAATGCTATGCTTTGTGTGATTTGGGTGCTAGTGTTTCCACGATTCCAAAAACTTTGTGTGATGTGTTAGGTTTCCGTGAATTTGATGATTGCTCTTTAAACTTGCACCTTGCGGATTCCACCACTAAGAAACCTATGGGAAGGATTAATGATGTTCTTATTGTTGCAAATAGGAATTATGTGCCCGTAGATTTTATTGTTCTTGATATAGATTGCAATCCTTCATGTCCTATTATTCTTGGTAGACCTTTCCTTAGAATGATTGGTGCAATTATTGATATGAAAGAAGAAAATATTAGATTCAGTTTTCCATGAAGGAAAGGCATGGAACAATTTCCTAGGAAGAAAATCAAATTACCTTATGAATCTATTATGAGAGCCACCTATGAATTGAATAACAAAGATGGCAATACTTAGATCTATTCTTGCTTTTATGCCTAGCTAGGGGCGTTAAACGATAGAGCTTGTTGGGAGGAAACCCAATTTTATATTTGTTCTTTGCTTTTTGTTACTGTTTAGTAATAAATAATTCATCTAGCCTCTGTTTAGATGTGGTTTTATGTTTTAATTAGTGTTTGTGCCAAGTAAAAACCTATAGGATCTTCTTGGGTGATATTTAATTTGATCTTGCTGAAAAACAGAAACATTTGCACGCACGAGAATAATTTTAATAAATCACAGAAACGTGATTTTCAGTTGATTCTTTTGGCAGAAGATTAATAAACATATTATCTAGGACTTCCTATTTTCGTAGTAGTTTTGGGGTTCCATAAGTATTCAAAAGTTACACATTGCTACAGACTGTTCTGTTTTAGACATATTCTGTTTTTTGTGTGTTGTTTGCTTATTTTAATGAATCTATGGCTAGTATCGGGGGGTATGAACCATAGAGAAGTTGTAATACAATAGGTTTAACACCAATATAAATAAATAATGATTTCATTACATTACTTTAATGTGGCGGTTTCTTTTATTTTGCTAACAGAGCTCATGAGATTTTCTGTTGAGTTTTGTGTTGTGAAGTTTTCAGGTTTTTGGGCAAAGATTTGATGGATTATGGAATAAGGAGTGGCAAGAGCCTAAGCTTAGGGATGCCCAAGGCACCCCAAGGTAAAATTCAAGGACAACCAAAAGCCTAAGCTTGGAGATTCCCCGGAAGGAAACCCCTCTTTCGCCTTCGTCCATCGGTAAATTTACTTGATGCTATATTTTTATTCACCACATGATATGTGTTTTGCTTGGAGCGTCTTGTATGATTTCAGTCTTTGATTTTTAGTTTATAACAATCATCCTTCCTATACACACCTTTTGGGAGAGACACACATGTGTCGGAATTTATTAGAATACTCTATGTGCTTCACTTATATCTTTTGAGCTTGATAATTTTGCTCTAGTACTTCACATATATATTTTTAGAGCACGGCGGTGGTTTTATTTTATAGAAATTATTGATCTCTCATGCTTCACTTATATTATTATGAGAGTCCTTTAGATCAGCATGGTAATTTTCTTTGGTTAAAATTTTAGTCCTAATATGATGAGCATCCAAGATAGGTATAATAAAAACTATCATATAAAGTGCATTGAATACTATAAGAAGTTTGATACTTGATGATTGTTTTGAGATATGAGGATGGTAATACTAGGGTCATGCTAGTTGAGTAGTTGTGAAATTTAGGAATACTTGTGTAAAACTTTGTGATTCCCGTAGCATGCACATATGGTGAACCGTTATGTGATGACGTTGGAGCATGATTTATTTATTGATTGTCTTCCTTATGTGTGGAGGTCGGGATCGCGCGATGGTTAACTCCTACGAACCCTTCCCCTAGGAGCATGCGTGTAGTACTTTGTTTTGATAACTTGTAGATTTTTGCAATAAGTATGTGAGTTCTTCATGACTAATGTTGAGTCCATGGATTATACGCACTCTCACCCTTCCACCATTGCTAGCCTCTCTTGTGTCGCATAACTTTCACTGGTATCATACACCCACCATATACCTTCCTAAAAAAGCCACCATACCTACCTGTTATGGCATTTCCATAGCCATTCCGAGATATATTGCCATGCAACTTTCCACCGTTACGTTTATTATGACACGCTCCACCATTGTCATATTGCTTTGCATGATCATGTAGTTGACATCGTATTTGTGGCAAAGCCACCATTCATAATGCTTTCATACATGTCACTCTAGATTCATTATCCCGGTGCACTGCCGGAGGCATCCACATAGAGTCATATTTTGTTCTAAGATTCTTGAGTTGTAAGTAGATAAAAGTGTGATGATATTCATTATTAGAGCATTGTCCCATGTGAGGAAAGGATAATGGAAGCAATGATTCCCTCACAAGTTGGGATGAGTCTCCGGACTTTATGAAAAATAAAAGAGGCCAAAGAAGCCCAAATAAAAAAAGAGGCCAAAGAAGGCCACTAAAAAATGAGAGAAAAAGAGAGAAAGGACAATGTTACTATCCTTTTACCACACTTGTGCTTCAAAGTAGCACTGAGGGAGTCCTGGACTAGGGGGTGTCCGGATAGCTGAACTATCATCATCGACCGGACTCCAAGACTATGAAGATACAAGATTGAAGACTTCGTCCCGTGTCCGGATGGGACTTTCCTTGGCGTGGAAGGCAAGCTTGGCGATACGGATATGTAGATCTCCTACCATTGTAACTGACTTCGTGTAACCCTAGCCCTCTCCGGTGTCTATATAAACCGGATGGCTTTAGTCCGTAGGACGAACAACAATCATACCATAGGCTAGCTTCTAGGGTTTAGCCTCCTTGATCTCGTGGTAGATCTGCTCTTGTAACACACATCGTCAATATTAATCAAGCAAGACGTAGGGTTTTACCTCCATCAAGAGGGCCCAAACCTGGGTAAAACATCGTGTCCCTTGTCTCCTGTTACCATCCGCCTAGACGCACAGTTCGGGACCCCCTACCCGAGATCCGCCGGTTTTGACATCGACATTGGTGCTTTCATTGAGAGTTCCTCTGTGCCGTCGCAATCAGGAAGGATGCCTTTTCCCGTCTTTAAAGACGACGCCGTTGTCAAGGGAGCTTTAGCCGCCGGCCAAACTATCCGGCTAGGTGGTTTTCTTATGACCGCCTGTTCGGCCACCGCTCCGACAATGACCTCTCAGGTCATCAAAAGCGATCTTCACGTCAGCTAGGAATTCGCCGAGCAGCTAGATCCGATGGAGCTCTCCTCCGTAAACGAGCTCTTGGATCGCATCGCCGCCCTGGGAGTCGCTACAGACTATGATCAGATTGGGCTTAAAACCGATCTGAGAGAAATTAACTCTCCCTAGGCTACCCACCACGTTGTTGTGGTAGAGGAACAATGCGGCGACTCTTCTTCTATGTTAAAAACCAGCTATGTCCGGATTCCCGATCCCTCCATGCCGGATTCCCACGGAGGGACGGACGTCAATCAAATACTGAACCTAAAGTCAGGCATCGGACCAGATTTGTTGGAAAACATCCAACAACCCAAGCTTACAAATCCGGAAACTTCTTGGCCTTTGAGCCTCAGATTAGGCGTGGTTCCAAATTTAATTCCACCCGCCCACCCAAACATAAGCGATCTATCTCAAATATGGCAAGAGCCCGATGAAATAGTACATCATTACTGGGCCAGATTCCTCCTGGTTATGAACATGATAAAGGACTACCGTGAAGAAAGTGCGATTTCAATTTTCTGCAACAATTACACAGACAAGGGAATCATGAACGCCATAAGTCGTTGCGAGGTTACACGCTTCGCCGACCTAGCGACCATTGTACAAAAATACTGTGCAATGGAGAGTGCCTGGAAAACTGAAACCAGGTTTTGGGACAATCCGGCCCTAAATACAACCCTAGTCCAAAACAAAAGGGTGCGGCATACTCAAGCACCTGGGTTAAAAACCAAAAAGCAAAAACCCCCTAAAGGGCACGGAACCGTACTGGAGGGATGGCTCAACGAACCATGTCAAATCCACAGTACGGAGGGCGCCACTCCAACACATAGCCTTCGAGCATGTTGGATAATATGGCAGGTGGCCAAAAGTGGCGAAGGCTTTCTAGCCCCGGACAACCAGCCCAACAGTACCAGTACGGTATTAACAGTCTTTGAGACTTTCGCATCAAATAACATGCGGAAACGAACAATCCGCAGCCTCGCCGATGTCTACCAAGTAGCAACAACACATCCATGGAGCGACACGGCTATCACCTTCAATGCCAATGACGAACCTAAATTCCGAACAGCTCGAGCACGAGCCGCATTGGTCCTCAGTCCGATAGTGGACGGCTTTCGTCTTACCAAGGTACTCACGAATGGCGGCAGCGGATTAAACCTCATCTATGAGGAAACCCTTCAAAAAATGGAAAGTTACTGGAGCCGCATTGAGCGAAGCAGCACAACCTTCAGGGGAATAATCCCTAGTCGAGAAGTACGCTGCACAGGAAAAATCACACTAGACGTAGTGTTCGGCTCGCCGGACAATTACAGGTCCGAAGAGGTCACGTTCCAAGTGGCCCCATTCGGCAGCGGATATCACGCCTTGTTAGGGCGAGAGGCATTCACAATCTTCCAAGCTATACCTCATTACGAGTACATGAAGCTCAAAATGCCCGGGCCCAATGGAATAATCACTCTTGTCAGTGATCCAGATATAGCACTCCGCGCTGAAAATAAGACAGCCGCACTGGCCCTAGAGGCATTATCCGAAGCCCTAGCGGCAGAGGAACTCACTGCGCTGCGCTCCACGGTGGACAAGGGCGACGTGATACTCGGTAAGAGGTCTAAGTCCACCTCTTTTAAACCAGCAGACGAAATAGTCAAATTCCAGGTCCATCCAACGGACCCCACAAAGACGGCCTCCATTGGGGCACAATTAAATCCCGATGTAGAAGCCGCACTACGAGAATTCCTATGGGAAAATTGGGACATTTTTGCCTGGCACCCTTCAGACATGCCAGGAATCCCACGCAGGCTGGCAGAGCACAGCCTAAATATCCTAAAAGGATTCAAGCCAGTCAAGCAGGCTCTTCGGCGATTTTCCGAACCCAAAACACAGGCAATGGGAGAGGAGCTAGCCAAACCCTTATAAGCCGGATTCATCAAAGATATAAAACATCCGGACTGGCTAGCCAACCTGGTAATGGTACCAAAAAAGGACAAATCCTGGCGCCTTTGTGTCGATTTCAAAGACCTTAACAAGGCCTGTCCAAAGGACCCTTTCCCTCTCCCTCGCATCGACCAAATCATCGATGCTACCGCAGGGCACGATTCATTGTGCTTCCTCGACGCATACTCCGGATACCATCAAATCAAGATGGCGGAAAAAGACCAGGCTGCAACAGCATTCATTACTCCATACGGACCATTCTGCTTCAACACAATGCCCTTCGGACTCAAAAACGCCGGCGCAACATATCAGCGCATGATTCAGACATGTCTGGCTACCCAGATAGGCAAAACAGTAGAGGCATACGTAGACGATGTGGTCGTCAAGACCAAACACGTCGAAACTCTAGTAGACGACTTGAGGGTGACATTCGACAACCTCCGAGCATATGACATTAAGCTCAACCCGGAAAAATGTGTTTTCGGCGTACCAGCCGGAAAGCTCTTGGGCTTCATTGTATCCGGTAGAGGAATTGAAGCAAACCCAGCCAAGATCCGAGCTCTGTCACAATTGGATATCCCAAAAGACCTCAAGCAAATACAAAAACTAACTGGATGCGTGGCGGCTCTAAGCCGCTTCATCTCCCGTTTGGGAGAAAAGGCACTGCCCCTCTATCGCCTCCTCCGGCGCACCGAACACTTCGAATGGACGGATGCTGCCACGGCCGGACTCGAAGAAATTAAGGCCATATTGGCAACAAATCCGGTCCTGGCCGCGCCCAACCTGGGCGAACCGATGTTATTATATATCGCAGCAACACATCAAGTTGTCAGCGCGGTACTCGTCGTCGAACGAGAAACAGAAGGGCACAAATTCCCTCTTCAAAAACCAGTGTACTACGTATCCACTGTCTTAACTCCATGCAAGTCCCGGTACCCACATTATCAAAAGATAGCGTATGCGGTGTTCATGGCATCCCGGAAGATGCGATGCTACTTTCAAGAGTGTTCCATAACGGTGGAGTCCGAAGTACCTCTCAACGATATTATAAACAATCGCGACGCGACGGGCAGGATTGCAAAATGGGCCATTGAGCTCTTACCATTTGACATAACCTACAAACCACGGCGAGCTATAAAGTCGCAAGTTCTGGCTGACTTCATCGCCGAATGGACCGAAGCCGAACTCCCTAAAGAGTACGGCGCATACTCCAATTGGATCATGCATTTCGACGGCTCCAAAATGTTGGCTGGCTTGGGGGCTGGCATCGTCTTGACGTCCCCAACCGGAGACACAGTCCAATACGTGCTTCAAATAATGTACACGGACTCCAACAATGCAGCCGAATACGAGGCCCTTCTACATGGCCTCCGGATGGCAATCTCCATGGGTATTCAACGCCTAGAGGTGCGCGGGGATTCAAACCTCGCAATATCCCAAGTAAATGGAGACTTTGACGCCAAGGATCCGAAAATGGCAGCCTACCGTAATGCCGTCTTAAAAATGTCAGCCCGGTTCGAAGGACTCGAATTCCACCATGTAGCCCGGGATAATAACCAGGCAGCAGACGTGTTGGCACGCATCGGCGCAAAACGCGACGCCGTCCCTCCAAACATCTTCCTGGAGCGGCTCTTTAAGCCATCCGTATTATGGGAAGAGGAGTCCGGAAACGACAACCCGGAACCAACTGCACCACCCAACACAGAACATTCTGACACAATCGGTGGCTCAGCCAATGAAATAACACCTTCAGCCCACGAGATAATGGCAGTAATTGCCCCGTGGACGGAACCATTCCTAGCCTACTTAATCAGGCAGGAACTCCCCGAAGACCAAAATGAGGCCCGCTGCATAGTTCGGCGATCTAAAGCCTACAAGGTCCATGAGGGAGAACTCTATAAGAAAAGCACAACCGGAGTCCTTCAAAGGTGTATCTCCGAAGAGGAAGGGCGAAATCTCCTGGCTGAAATTCACGCCGGACTCGGCGGGCACCACGCTGCAGCCCGGGCCCTTGTAGGCAAGGCCTTCCGTACAGGATTTTATTGGCCGACAGCCCGGGCAGATGCTCAGGACTTAGTCCAACGATGCGTTGGTTGCCAGCTCTTTGCTAATCAAAGCCACATGCCACCCACCGCCCTCAAAACTATACCCATCACTTGGCCGTTCGCGGTCTGGGGGCTTGACATGGTCGGACCCCTTAAAGGGGGAACCCACAAGCACAAATACTTATTGGTCATGGTGGACAAATTCACCAAATGGATAGAGGCCAAGCCGGTTAAAACGGCAGAATCCGGACCTGTGATAGACTTCATATCCGGGGTAGTACACCGTTTTGGCGTCCCCCACAGCATCATCACTGATAACGGCACGAATTTCACGGCCGACGAGGTTAAACTCTGGTGCAAAAACATGGGCATCAAGCTCGACTACGCTTCAGTCTACCACCCTCAAACTAACGGTCAAGTGGAACGAGCAAATGGTCTAATCATGAGCGGCATTAAACCCAGATTAGTGCGGTCCCTCACGGAATCTAACACGCACTGGGTAGAGGAGCTTGACTCCATACTCTGGGGGCTGCGGACCACGCCAAACCGCACTACCGGATTCACACCATTTTTTATGGTATACGGCGCTGATGCAGTTTTGCCCTGCGATATAATTCATGACTCACCTCGCGTGCGCATGTACGAGGAAAGAGAAGCAGAGTTGGATCGGCAGGACAGTTTGGATGCCTTAGAGGAGGAGCGCGACGTGGCAAAATCCCGTTCCGCATTCTATCAACAGCAGGCTCGAAGATATCAAAGCAGGGAACTACGGGCCAAAACTTACAATGTTGGCGAGCTAGTTCTACGCCTACCGGACAAGAAAAAGGACAAACTTAAGCCCAAATGGGAAGGTCCCTTCATCATCGACCAAGTCCTTACCGGTGGTGCATACCGTCTACGCAACGCATCTGACAACCGACTCGAGCCAAATCCATGGAACGCAGCCCGTCTCCGAAGATTTTATGCCTAGCGCTGGACTCAGGGTTCGTCTCCTTCCTCCGTCCACCTTTCATATTTTTCACTGTCTTTGTTTTCCCTCCTTTTTCCTCCCCTCTCAGTACAAGCCTCTTGAGGGCTGATCTGCGCTTTGTTGGCACTCACTCGATGTGCTACTCGCACTCGTTATACCTGGGGGCTTCTTTAACAGAAGCTTATTTATACGGGCTTCATGCCCAACACATGTGTCACACTTCCGCATGTACCTTTTGATCACCATTATATGCATCGATATGACTTAAGTTTTGGCCAATCCGGGTTGCCTGGCTCCTTTGCTTACCCCTATGTTCCCGATTGTTCGGCTAGGAGGTAAAGGGAACACCTCTGCGATTGTTACTGCCGGGTCAGCCGGACGTGTACCTCAGACTGGGTGAAGCCGAAGGCTAGCGTTCTCAAGGGAATATTCGGTCGGTGACCTGAAAGATGATTTATTACTTACCTATTTATCTGCCCCAAGATGCTTTTTCTGCTATTTTCGTAGGCTGGACATGCACTTTAGGGCATGCCTCCCAGGGAAAGGAACCCTTAACGGAACTATTCTCCCTGGAAGATGTTTCTTACTAACCATGTAATATAACATAGCTAGTTGGGCACTCGTCTGATAAAGAAATTATGACCCCTATGCCTTGTCTCCATGCATGCCCCGGTTCTTTTATATTCGTAAGGGTATTCGGACACACTCCGGACTATTGGGTCCCGAGGTTGAAGCGAAACGGTCCGCAAAGACAAACAATCTACAATCTGGCTAGAAGGCATTTTACATTTCATTTTAAAATTACATTGTCAAACTGACTGATTGTTCTCCTCTTCAATCCCATCTAACAGGCTATCTAATTTACAGTCCTGTTGGGAATATTTTGCGGCCAACTCTACTTGGCCGTACATCATGCTCATAGGGATCTCCTTCCCATCGGGCCCCACAGGTCCGACCTCGGCCATGTGGTTTGGGTCAGCCTTCGGGTACCGCGTCTTCATCATGGCCCAGACCTCCCTGGCGCCTTGATGGCAGGCCGATATCTTCCACAGACGGAGACGCCGCCGTACTCCCTGAAGCTTCTCAGCAAGCCCTCCAAGACCCTCGGGTAGGGAGATGGAAGGCCATAAGGCCTGAACGACGCCGCTCATCGCCTGCCGAACACGTTCGTGCAGTTGCAGCAGCTCGGGAAGAGGGTCTCCCGTGGAACCAGGCATCTCCTCCGCCGGACGACCCGTGAGCACACCTACAGACACATTTCTGTCAATCGACTTCCTCGCCGAACTCTTCTTTTCAAAAGAGTTTGCTCAAGCACTTACTATAAATGCCGCGACGAAGCCGCCGATTCTCCTTTACGGAGTTAGACAGCTGGACCCGAAAATCTTTTAGTTCTTCGCCCAGCTGGGTGTTGGCATCTTGGAGTTTGTTCCTCTCCTGCTGCACCCTCATAAGCACCTTCTCGCCGGCCTTCAACTGGCGCAGCAGATGTTGCTTGTCCGGATCTAGTCCGGCACCCTCTGCAATATTATTGTCAGACTATACACACACGCCGCACTTCATAAACTACTTCTCTTTTCAAAATATGAATTACCAGAGGGGGTCTCCGTGACTTCCCCGGCAGCGGCTAGTGCGGCCTCAAGTTGGGCCTTGCATTCTTCAAGCTCCTGGGACATGTGGGTATTCTTCTCGGTAAGATCCTGCATAACAAATGATCCTTAAATCAGTTAGTTTAACTATTTTAAGTCTCGGAGGCTACTGGCATATATAACTATTAAAATTCCTCACCCGTATGTCTTTTACATACTGCTCCGTGGCTCTAGTTAAACCATCTTGAGCAGCACAGAGGTGCGCGTCTCCCGCATTAAAGGCATTCAACACCTCTGGGGAGAAACACGCGTCACAAAGAACTATCCGACGGTGCCTATGATTCATGGCGCTCTCCACCTCAGACCTGGTGGCAGACAACCTGGCGGCATCCTCCGTTGGAGGAGCATCCGGCTCGCGCCTTGCGCTCACCTCCCCCTCCGGACCAGGCGTTGGGGCCTGGCTGGCGGAGGCTTGGTTGGCACCCTCTCCGGACTCAGTCCGGCGAGCGCTCTTTCTCCTGAAGGATCATGAGCATTAATATACCTCCCCGGAGTCTTTCCCTTAAAATACAATGGTGCACCATACCTTTGCAGCGACGTTTCGATTCGCGCCGCACTCCTCTTCCGCCTGCTAGGCCGCACTGAATTCGTTTGGTCAGTCGCCGCAGGCTCGGCTTCCCGCCGTAAAGGCACCTCCTGCGAAGCACCATTGGTACACAGTGGTCAGAAATAAGCATTAAAAAAGTAACGGTGTCAGGACCTCGGTCGTACTCACCTGGGAAGCCGGACATAAACCGGGGTAGTCAGCCGTAATGGCGACTAAAGCATTGTCTATGCTGAGCTGGTGGAACACCCCGTCAATCAATTCCACCTTTATGTCCGGATCCTCTTTGGAGGCTGGATCAAGGGATCTTCCCGGATCCTCGGGTTGTGGAGTTGGGCTTTCTATGCCCTCCACATCCCGGCGCAGTTCCTGCGTCGAAATCATAAAGTAAAACACTTATCTTTGAAAGCACGGATCAGATATATAAACGTCCACTTACCCAGCTCCGAGGGTTATTCATGGAGAATCCATTCAATGGACTCGTGCGGAGGAAGTCGTCCTTCTCCCCCTTGTACAAGCCGGACATGATCTTCACCAGATCGGCGGCCGATCCCGGCCCCGTGCGGCCATGACGGGTGGCGTCATTCTCCCCGTTGAAATCCCACATGGGGTGGCCCCTATATTGGAGCGGCTGCACCCCTCGCATAATGCATGTGGCCATGACTCCAATCATGGTTAATCCGGAATGGGCTAGTAACCGTATCTAGCCCATCAGATAGTGGACGCTCCTGTCATCTTCCCGTTGAGGGCTCCGTGGGCGCCAACTCAGGCGTTTCTTCAGAGGAGCGTTGCTAAACTCCGGGAGGCCGATCCGAACTAGATCCGGTAGCGGGGCATCTTCCATATAGAACCACTCCAAAGGCCAGTCTTCGGACGCCTTCTTAGGGGTTTCAGATAGATATCCGGTCCCGGCGATGCACCATATTTTGGCTCCGCCCACTTGATATATCGACCCCTCGTGAGAATGGGGTACGAGGCAAAAGAGCCTCTTCCACAATGCAAAATGCGGCTCGATGCCCAAGAACAGCTCGCAAAGAGCTACAAAGCCCACGATGTGCAAAATGGAGGCAGGCGTGAGGTGGTGAATTTGGAGTCCATAGAACTCCAGGAGCCCCCGGAGAAACGGATGTATGGGAAATCCGAGTCCCCTTATTAAGTAGGGGACGAAGCATACCCGCTCTCCTTTGGAGGGATTGGGGACGCTCTCCGCCTGCTTCCCACCCTTGTAGGTGGCCAGTCTGGCTCGAACCGGAACCATAAAGGCTGGGGGAAGGTATCCCTTTGCTTGGAGCATCACTAACTCGCTATGCGGGACTGAGCATCTCCTCCAATCTCCTGGCGGAGGACTGGGAGCGCGAGAAGAGGAGCCGCGTCGACTATCCATGTTGGAATGGATTTTTTGTCAGATGCGCCTCGATGAGTACTCGGGGAAGGAGGATGGTGTGATTTGGATCTGGATCCTCGCCTCTCTTATAGGCAGATTTTTCGTAGAGCTAGGGGGTAAAATGTAAGAATACCCTGGCTTTTCGCATTCGCACAACACATGGAAGAAGGCCATTATTGGACGTGGAAGCCAAGGAGCGCAACATTTATGAAGGAACCGGATACTATCCGGCAAACACATGGAACATGAAGGAGAACCCGCCTTGCAAACGCCGAAGACAATATATGCACCAGACTCGTCGTCATTGAAGCCTGGTTCGGGGGCTACTGAGGGAGTCCTGGACTAGGGGGTGTCCGAATAGCCGAACTATCATCATCGGCCGGACTCCAAGACTATGAAGATACAAGATTGAAGACTTCGTCCCGTGTCCGGATGGGACTTTCCTTGGCGTGGAAGGCAAGCTTGGCGATACGGATATGTAGATCTCCTACCATTGTAACCGACTCCGTGTAACCCTAGCCCTCTCCGGTGTCTATATAAACCGGATGGCTTTAGTCCGTAGGACGAACAACAATCATACCATAGGCTAGCTTCTAGGGTTTAGCCTCCTTGATCTCGTGGTAGATCTACTCTTGTAACACACATCATCAATATTAATCAAGCAGGACATAGGGTTTTACCTCCATCAAGAGGGCCCGAACCTGGGTAAAACATCGTGTCCCTCGTCTCCTGTTACCATCCGCCTAGACGCACAGTTCGGTGCCCCCTACTCGAGATCCGCCGGTTTTGGCACCGACAAGCACCATGATCTTCATGATAGAGAGTCTCCTACGTTTTCACCTTCATATGCTAGTTGGAATTTTTCATTATAGAACTTGGCTTGTATATTCCAATGATGGGCTTCCTCAAATTGCCCTAGGTCTTCGTGAGCAAGCAAGTTGGATGCACACCCACTTAGTTTCTTTTTATGAGCTTTCATACACTTATAGCTCTGGTGCATCCGTTACATGGCAATCCCTACTCACTCACATTGATATCTATTAATGGTCATCTCCATAGCCCGTTGATATGCCTAGTTGATGTGAGACTATCTTCTCCTTTTTTGTCTTCTCCAGAACCACCATCCTATTCCACCTATAGTGCTATGTCCATGGCTCACGCTCATGTATTGCGTGAAGATTGAAAAAGTTTGAGAATACTAAAGTATGAAACAATTGCTTGGCTAAAACGGGGGTTGTGCATGATTTAAATATTTTGTGTGATGAAGATAGAGCATAGACAGACTATATGATTTGTAGGGATAACTTTCTTTGGCCATGTTATTTTGAGAAGACATGATTACTTTGTTAGTATGCTTGAAGTATTATTACTCTTATGTCAATATTAAACTTTTGTCTTGAATCTTTCGGATCTGAACATTCATGCCACAATAAAGAAAATTACATTGATAATTATGCTAGGTAGCATTCCACATCAAAAATTCTGTTTTTATCATTTACCTACTCGAGGATGAGCATGCATTAAGCTTGGGGATGCTTGATACGTCTCCAACATATCTATAATTTTTTATTGTTCCATGCTATTATATTATTTGTTTTGGATGTTTAATGGGCTTTATTATACACTTTTATACTTTTTTTGGGACTAGCCTATTAACCGGAGGCCCAGTCCAAATTGTTATTTTTTTGCCTATTTCAGTGTTTCGCAGAAAATGAATATCAAACAGAGTCCAAACGGAATGAAACGTTTGGGGGAGTCGTTTTTGGAACAAATGCAATCTAGGAGACTTGGAGTGGACGTCAAGGAAGCAACAAGGCGTCCACGAGCCAGGGAGGCGTGCCCAGGGGGTAGGCGCGCCACCACCCTCATGGGTCCCTCGTGGCTCCCCTGACTGACTTCTTTCGCCTATATATACGCATATACCCTGAAAACATCCAGCAGCACCACAAAACCCTATTTCTACCGCCGCAACCTTCTATACCTATGAGATCCCATCTTGGGGCCTTTTTCCGGTGCTCCGCCGGAGGGGGAATCGATTACGGAGGGCTTCTACATCAACACGATAGCCTCTCCGATGATGTGTGAGTAGTTTACCTTAGACCTTCAGGTCCATAGTTATTAGCTAGATGGCTTCTTCTCTCTCTTTGGATCTCAATACAAAGTTCTCCTCGATCTTCTTAGAGATCTGTTTGATGTAATTCTTTTTGCGGTGTGTTTGTTGAGATCCGATGAATTGTGGGTTTATGATCAAGATTATCTATGAACAATATTTGAATCTCCTCTGAATTCTTTTATGTATGATTGTTATCTTTGCAAGTCTCTTCGAATTATCAGTTTGGTTTGGCCTACTAGATTGATCTTTCTTGCAATGGGAGAAGTGCTTAGCTTTGGGTTCAATCTTGCGGTGTCCTTTCCCAGTGACAGCAGGGGCAGCAAGGCACGTATTGTACTGTTGCCATCGAGGAGAAAAAGATGGGGTTTATATCATATTGATTGAGTTTATCCCTCTACACCACGCCAAGAAATCCTTCTTGCTACCTCTTGAGCATGCGTTGGTTTTCTCTTGAAGTGGAAAGGGTGATGCAGCAAAGTAGCGTAAGTATTTCCCTAAGTTTTTGCGAACCAAGGTATCAATCCAGTAGGAGACTACACTCAAATCCCTCGTACCTGCACAAACAAATAAGAACCTTGCAACCAACGCGATAAAGGGGTTGTCAATCCCTTCACGGCCACTTGCAAAAGTGAGATCTGATAGAGATAACAAGATAAATATTTTTGGTATTTTTATGATATAGATTGGAAAGTAAAGATTGCAAAATAAAATAGATCGCAAACTTATATGATGGAAAATAGACCTAGGGGCCATAGGTTTCACTAGTGGCTTCTCTCAAGATAGCATAAGTATTATAGTGGGTGAACAAATTACTGTTGAGCAATTGATAGAAAAGTGCATAGTTATGAGAATATCTAGGCATGTTCATGTATACAGGCATCACGTCCGCGACAAGTAGATCGAAAATATTTTGCATCTACTACTATTACTCCACACATCGACCGCTATCCAACATGCATCTAGAGTATTAAGTTCATAAGAACAGAGTAACGCATTAGGCAAGATGACATGATGTAGAGGGATAGACTCAATCAATATGATATAAACCCCATCTTTTTGTCCTCGATGGTAACAATACAATACATGCCTTGCTGCCCCTGCTGTCACTGGGAAATGACACCGCAAGATTGAACCCAAAGCTAAGCACTTCTCCCATTGCAAGAATGATCACTAGTCGGACAAACCAAACTGATAATTCTAAGAGACTTGCAAAGATAACAAATCATACATAAAAGAATTCAGAGGAGATACATATATTGTTCATAGATAATCTTGATCATAAACCCACAATTCATCGAATCTCAACAAACACACCGCAAAAAGAATTACATTGAATAGATCTCTATGAAGATCGAGGAGAACTTTGTATTGAGATCCAAAGGGAGGGAAGAAGCCATCTAGCTAATAACTATGGACCCGAAGATCTGAGGTAAACTACTCACACATCATCGGAGAGGCTATGGTGTTGATGTAGAAGCCCTCCATGATCGAATCCCCCTCTGGCGGAGCACTAGAAAAGGCCCCAAGATGGGATCTCACAGGTACAAAAGGTTGCGGTGGTGGAAATAGGGTCTTGTGGTGCTGCCAGATGTTTTTATGGTATATGAGTTTATATAGGCGAAAGAAGTCGGCCAGGGGAGCCACGAGGGGCCCATGATGGTGGGGGGCGTGCCTACCCCCCGGGCGCGCCTCCCTGCCTCGTGGCCGCCTCGTTGCTTCCTTGACGTCCATTCCAAGTCTCCTGAATTGTGTTTGTTCCAAAAATGACTCTCCTGAAGGTTTCATTCCGTTTGGACTCCGTTTGATATTCCTTTTCTGCGAAACACCGAAATAGGCAAAAAACAACAATTTGGACTGGGCCTTCGATTAATAGTTTAGTCCCAAAAATAGTATAAAAGTGTATAATAAAGCCCATTAAACATCCAAAACAGATAATATAATAGCATGGAACAGTAAAAAATATAGATACATTGGAGACATTTCAGAGCATAGTAGCAATCATAGCACCTGGCCTGCGAATCTATGTGTCTATAACCTTCCTCCTTGGTTATGCATGAAGTGGAAGTTCATTATCATGCCAGTTCTCATACAAGGCCCAAAGCAACCCGGCAACGACATTGATGTGTACCTAAGGCCATTAGTTGAAGAACGTTTATATCTGTGGGGCATAAAAGGTGTACGTGTGTGGGATGAGCACAAACATCAGGAATTTGACCTACAAGTGTTGCTGTTTGTAACCATTAATGATTGGCTGCTCTAGTAACCTTTCAAGATAGACAAACGATGGATACCACACATACACGCACTATTTAGATGATACCAAAATTATATATTTGGATAAAGGTAAGAATAATGTGTACCTGGGACATCGTTGATTTCTTCCGATCATGAATCTCTTAAGAAAGAAAGGCAAGCATATAGTAAAAATAAAGCTTTTACAAAACATATCATTGATGCCTTGATACAATCTTTTGATGAAAAACTTAATTTGGAAGTTTCTATACCTAGAAAACTTAATGATGAGTGGGAACCTACTATAAATATTAAAATTAAAGATCATGAGTGTTATGCTTTGTGTTATTTGGGTGCTAGTGTTTCCACGATTCCGAAAACTTTATGTGATATTCTAGGTTTCCATGATCTTGATGATTGCTCTTTAAATTTGCACCTTGCGGATTCCACCATTAAAAATTCAATGGGAAGGATCAATGATGTTCTCATTGTTGCAAGTAGAAATTTGGTGCTTATACGTCTCCAACGTTTCTATATTTTTTGATTGCTCCATGCTACTTTATCTACTGTTTTGGACTATATTGGGCTTTATTTTCCACTTTTATATTATTTTTGGGACTAACCTATTAACCGGAGGCCCAGCCCAGAATTGCTATTTGTTTTGCCTATTTCAGTGTTTCGAAGAAACAGAATATCAAATGGAGTTCAAACGGAATGAAACCTTTGGGAACGTGATTTCTCACCGAACATGATCCAGGAGACTTGGACCCTGCTCCAAGGAACAAAAGAGGCGGTCACGAGGGTGGGGGGCGCCCCCCTGGGCACGCCCCTACCTCGTGGCCCCCCTGTTGCTCCACTGACGTACTCCTTCCTCCTATATATACCTACGTACCCCCAACATATCAAAGGGGGAGCCAAAAACCTAATTCCACCACCGCAACTTTCTGTATCGATGAGATCCCATCTTGGGGCCTGTTCCGGAGCTCCGCCGGAGGGGGCATCCACCATGGAGGGCTTCTACATCAACACCATAGCCCCTCCGATGATGTGTGAGTAGTTTACTTCAGACCTTCGGGTCCATAGCTAGTAGCTAGATGGCTTCTTCTCTCTTTTTGGATCTCAATACAATGTTCTCCCCCTCTCTTGTGGAGATCTATTCGATGTAATCTTCTTTTTGCGGTGTGTTTGTTGAGATCGATGAATTGTGGGTTTATGATCCAGCTTATCTATGAATAATATTTGAATATTCTCTGAATTCTTTTATGTATGATTGAGTTATCTTTGCAAGTCTCTTTGAATTATCCGTTTGGTTTGGCCAACTAGATTGGTAGTTCTTGCAATGGGAGAACTGCTTAGCTTTGGGTTCAATCTTGCGGTGTCCTTTCCCAGTGACAGAAGGGGCAGCAAGGCACGTATTGTATTGTTGCCATCGAGGATAACAAGATGGGGTTTTTATCCTTTTGCATGAATTTATCCCTCTACATCATGTCATCTTGCTTAAGGCGTTACTCTGTTTTTAACTTAATACTCTAGATGCATGTTGGATAGCGGTCGATGAGTGGAGTAATAGTAGTAGATGCATAATCGTTTCGGTCTACTTGTCTTGGACGTGATGCCTATATACATGATCATACCTAGATATACTCATAATTATGCTCAATTCTGTCAATTGCTCAACAGTAATTTGTTCACCCATCGTAGAATACTTATGCTCTTGAGAGAAGCCACTACTGATACCTATGGCCCCCGGGTCTATTCTCATCATATCAATCTCCATTACTTTAATACTTGCTTTGTTTTTACTTTTCCTTTTACTTTTTATTTTGCATCTCTATATCAAAAATACCAAAAATATTATTTATCATCTCTATCAGATCTCACCCTCATAAGTGACCGTGAAGGGATTGACAACCCCTAATCGCATTGGTTGCGAGTAGCTATCGTTTTGTGTAGGTACGAGGGACTTGTGCGTGGCCTCCTACTGGATTGATACCTTGGTTCTCAAAAAGTGAGGGAAATACTTACGCTACTTTGCTGCATCATCATCTCCTCTTCGGGGAAATCCAACGCAGTGCTCAAGAGGTAGAAAGAAGAATTTCTGGCGCCGTTGCCGGGGAGGCTCACGCAAGAGCAAGTCAACCATACCAAGTACCCATCACAATCCCTATCTCTCGCATTACATTATTTGCCATTTGCCTCTTTTTTTCCTCTCCCCCACTTCACCCTTGCCGTTTCATTTGCCCTCTCTTTCCCAATCTCTTCCTCTTTTTTCCTGTTGCCTTTTTCCTTGTCCGTTTGTTTGCTCGTGTGTTGGATTGCTTGTTTGTCGTGATGGCTCAAGATGCTACTGAATTATGTGACTTCACCAATACCAATAATAATGATTTACTTAGCACTCCTATTGCTCCTCTTGCCAATACAGTATCTTGTGAAATCAATACTGCTTTGTTGAATCTTGTTATGAAAGATCAATTCACCGGCCTTCCTAGTGAAGATGCCGCTACTCATCTGAATAGCTTCGTTGATTTATGTGATATGCAAAAGGAAAAATATGTCGATAATGATGTCATTAAATTGAAGATATTTCCTTTTTCTCTTAGAGATCGTGCTAAAGCGTGGTTTTCATCTTTGCCTAAAAATAGTATTGATTCTTGGAACAAATGGAAAGATGCTTTTATCTCTAAGTATTTTCCTCCCGCTAAGATCATCTCTCTTAGGAACGATATTATGAGTTTTTAGCAATTTGATCATGAACATGTTGCACAAGCTTGGGAAAGAATGAAATTAATGATACGTAATTGTCCTACTCATGGTTTGAACTTGTGGATGATTATACAAAATTTTTATGCCGGATTGAATTTTTGTTCTAGAAATCTTTTAGATTCGGCCACGGGAGGCACTTTTATGGAAATCACTCTAGGAGATGCTACTAAACTTCTAGATAATATTATGGTAAATTATTCTCAATGGTATACTGAAAGATCTACTAATAAAAAAGTGCATGCGATAGAAGAAATTAATGTTTTGAGTGGAAAGATGGATGAACTTATGAAATTATTTTCTACTAAGAGTGTTTCTTCTGATCCTAATGATATTCCCTTGTCTACTTTGATTGAGAATAATAATGAATCTATGGATGTAAATTTTGTTGGTAGGAATAATTTTGGTATCAACGCGTATAGAGGGAATTTTAATCCTAGGCCTTTTCCTAGTAATCCTTCTAATAATTATGTAAATTCCTACAACAACTCTTATGGAAATTTTAATAAGATGCCCTCTGAATTTGAGAGTAGTGTTAAAGAGTTTATGAATTCACAAAAGAATTTTAATGCTTTGCTTGAAGAGAAATTGCTTAAAGTTGATGATTTGGCTAGTAACATTGATAGAATTTCTCTTGAAATTGATTCTTTAAAGATTAGATCTATTCGTCCTAAACATGATATCAATGAGTCTCTCAAAGCTATGAGAATTTCCATTGATGAGTGCAAAGAAAGAACCGCTAGGATGCGTGCTTCCAAAGATGCCTTTATTAAAGCGTGTTCTTCCAAGTCCTATGAAAATCAATCTGGAGATCTAAAAGTTATTGATGTGTCCCCCATTAAATATTTGTTTTGCAATATTAATATTTTTGAAACTGAATATGATCTTCCTTTACCTAGAAGGCGTTCTAAGAATTCGGAGTTTCTAGACCTTGATGATGAAATTGATGAAAGTGGGATTGAAAGAAATAAAAACCTAGATGTTGATAAACCCACTATTTTGGATCTCAAGGAATTTAATTATGAAAATTGCTCTCTAATTTATTGTATTTCCTTGTTGCAATCTGTGCTAAATTCTCCTCATGCTTATAGTCAAAATAAGGCCTTTATCGAACACATTGTTGATGACTTGATGCAATCTTATGAAGAAAAACTTGAGTTGAAAGTTTTTATCCCTAGAGAACTCTATGGTGAGTGGGAAACTACTATTAAAATTAAAAATAAAAATTATGAGTTTCATGCCTTGTGTGATTTGGGTGCTAGTGTCTCCACTATCCCCAAAACTTTGTGTGATTTGCTAGATTTCCGTGACTTTGATGATTGCTCTCTAAACTTGCATCTTGCGGATTCCACTATTAAAAATCCTATGGGAAGAATTAATGATGTTCTTATTGTTGCAAAAAGGAATTATGTGCCTGTAGATTTTATCGTTCTTGATATAGATTGCAATGCTTCATTTCCTATTATTCTTGGTAGACCTTTCCTTAGAACGATTGGTGCAATTATTGATATGAAGGAAGGGAATATTAGATTCCAATTTCCCTTAAAGAAGGGTATGGAACACTTACCTAGAAAGAAAATAAAATTACCATATGAATCTATCATGAGAGCCACTTATGGATTGCCTACCAAAGATGGCAATACCTAGATCTATCCTTGCTTTTATGCCTAGCTAGGGGCATTAAACGATAGCGCTTGTTGGGAGGCAACCCAATTTTATTTTTTATTTTTTGTTTTTGCTTCTGTTTAGGAATAAATAATCCATCTAGCCTATGTTTAGATGTGGTTTTATGTTTTAATTAGTGTTTGTGCCAAGTAGAACCTATAGGATAACCTACGAGGATAGTTGATTTGATTCTGCTGAAAAACAGAAACTTTGTGCGCACGAATATAATTCTGTTAAATCACAGGAACGTGATTTTGCGTTGATTCTTTTTGCTGCTGTTCAATAGACAAATTGTACAGGACTTCCTATTTTGGTAGGATTTTTAGAGTTCCAGAAGTTTGCGTTAATTACAGATTGCTACAGACTGTTCTGTTTTTGACAGATTCTGTTTTTCGTGTGTTGTTTGCTTATTTCAATGCATCTATGGCTAGTAACTTAGTTTATAAACCGTAAAGAAGTTGGAATACAGTAGGTTTAACACCAATATAAATAGAGAATGTGTTCATTGCAGTACCTTAAAGTAGTCTTTTGTTTTCTTTCACAAACGGAGCTCACGAGATTTCTATTGAGTTTTGTGTTGTGAAATTTTCAAGTTTTGGGTGAATTCTTTTGATGGATTATGGAACAAGGAGTGGCAAGAGTCTAAGCTTGGGGATGCCCATGTCACCCCCAAGATAATCCAAGGACACCAAAAAGTCCCGGAAGCAAACCCCGGAAGGCATCCCCTCTTTCGTCTACTTCCATCAGTAATTTACTTGGAGCTATATTTTTATTCACCACATGATATGTGTTTTGCTTAGAGCGTCTTGTATTATTTGCGTCTTTGCTTGTTAGTTTACCACAATCATCCTTGCTGTACACAGCTTTTGAGAGAGTCATACACAAATTGGAATTTGCTAGAATACTCTATGTGCTTCACTTATATCTTTTGAGCTTGATAGTTTTACTCTATGTGCTTCACTTATATCTTTTGAGCTTGATAGTTTTGCTCATAGTGCTTCACTTATATCTTTTGAGCATGATAATTTTTGCTCTAGTGCTTCACTTAGATCTTTTAGATCACGGTGGTGGATTTGTTTTAAAGAAACTATTGATCTCTCATGCTTCACTTAGATTATTTTGAGAGTCATTAATAGCATGGTAATTTGCTTAACATTAATATACTTGGTATTCAAGATATGTGAAACTTTCTTTTGAGTGCATTGAATACTAAGATAAGTTTGATGCTTGATAATTGTTTTGAGATATGGAGGTGATAATATCAAATGATGCTAGTTGGGTGATTATGAATTTAAAGAATGCTTGTGTTGAAGTTTGTGATTCCCGTAGCATGCACGTATGGTGAACCGCTTTGTGATGAAGTTGGAGCACAATTTTATTTATTGATTGTCTTCCTTATGAGTGGCGGTCGGGGACGAGCAATGGTCTTTTCCTACCAATCTATCCCCCTAGGAGCATGCGCGTAGTGCTTTGGTTTTTGATGACTTCTAAATTTTTGCAACAAGTGCATGAGTTCTTTTGATTAATGTTGAGTCCATGGATTATACGCACCCTTTCACCCTTCCATTATTGCTAGCCTATCTTGTGCCACGAAACTTTCGCCGTACCTTACACCCACCATATACCTTCCTCAAAACAGCCACCATACCTACCTATTATGGCATTACCATAGCCATTCCGAGACATATTGCCATGCAACTTTCCACCGTTCCGTTCATATGACAGACATTACTTTTGTCATATTGCTTTTTGCATGAACATGTAGTTGACATTATATTTGTGGCAAGGCGACCTTCATAATTTTCATGCATGTCGCTCTTGATTCATTGCATATCTCGGTACACCGCCGGAGGCATTCATATAGAGTCATATTTTTTTCTAAGTATCGAGTTGTAATTGTTGAGTTGTAAGAAAAATAAAAGTGTGATGATCATCATTATTAGAGCATTGTCCCAGTGAGGAAAGGATGATGGAGGCTATGATTCCCCCACAAGTCGGGATGAGAGTTCGGACTTTACAAAAAGAAAAAAAAGAGAAAAAAAAGAGGCCATAAAAAAAGAAGAGAAAAGGCCCAAAGAAAGAAAAAAAGAGAAAAAGAAAAAAATGAGAGAAAAAGAGAGAAGGGACAATGCTACTATCACTTTTTCCACACTTGTGCTTCAAAGTAGCACCGTGATCTTCATGATAGAGAGTCTCATATGTTGTCACTTTCATATACTAGTGGTAATTTTTCATTATAGAACTTGGCTTGTATATTCCAATGATGGGCTTCTTAAAAAGTGCCCTAGGTCTTCGTGAGCAAGCAAGTTGGATGCACACCCACTTAGTTTCTTTTGTTGAGCTTTCATATATTCATAGCTCTACTGCATGCGTTGCATGGCAATCCCTACTCACTCACATTGATATCTATTAATGGGCATCTCCATAGCCCGTTGATACGCCTAGTTGATGTGAGACTATCTTCTCCTTTTTTGTCTTCTCCACAACCACCATTCTATTCCACATATAGTGCTATGTCCATGGCTCACGCTCATGTATTGCGTGAAAGTTGAAAGAGTTTGAGATTATTAAAGTATGAAACAATTGTTTGGCTTGTCATCTGGGTTCTGCATGATAAAATACTTTGTGTGATGAAGATAGAGCAACAGCCAGACTATATGATTTTGTAGGGATAACTTTCTTTAGGCGTGTTATTTTGAGAAGACATGATTGCTTTGATTAGTATGCTTGAAGTATTATTATTTTTATGTCAATCTGAACTTTTGTCTTGAATCTTTCGGATCTGAATATTCATGCCACAATTAAGAAGATTTACATTGAAATTATGCCAAAGTATCACTCCGCATCAAAAATTCTCTTTTTATCATTTACCTACTCGAGGACGAGCAGGAATTAAGCTTGGGGATGCCTGATACACCTCCAACGTATCTATAATTTTTGATTGCTCCATGCTACTTTATCTACTGTATTGGACTATATAGGGCTTTAGTTTCCACTTTTATATTATTTTTGGGACTAACCTATTAACCGGAGGCCCAGCCCAGAATTGTTGTTTTTTTGCCTATTTCAGTGTTTCAAAGAAACAGAATATCAAACGGAGTCCAAACGGAATGAAACCTTCGTGAGCGTGATTTTCTCACCGAACGTGATCCAGGAGACTTGGACCCTGCTCCAAGGAACAAAAGAGGCGGTCACGAGGGTGGGGGGTGTGCCCCCTGGGCGCGCCCCCTACCTCGTGGGCCCCCTGTTGCTCCACCGAGGTACTCCTTCCTCCTATATATACCTACGTACCCCCGACAGATCAAAGGGGGAGCTAAAAACCTAATTCCACCGCCGCAACTTTCTGTATCCATGAGATCCCATCTTAGGGCCTGTTCCGGAGCTCCGCCGGAGGGGGCATCCATCACGGAGGGCTTCTACATCAACACCATAGCCCCTTCGATGAAGTGTGAGTAGTTTACTTCAGAGCTTCAAGTCCATAGCTAGTAGCTAGATGGCTTCTTCTCTCTTTTTGGATCTCAATACAATGTTCTCCCCCTCTCTTGTGGAGATCTATTCGATGTAATCTTCTTTTTGCGGTGTGTTTGTTGAGACCAATGAATTGTGGGTTTATGATCTAGCTTATCTATGAATAATATTTGAATCTTCTCTGAATTCTTTTATGTATGATTGAGTTATCTTTGCAAGTCTCTTCGAATTATCCGTTTGGTTTGGCCAACTAGATTGGTAGTTCTTGCAATGGGAGAAGTGCTTAGCTTTGGGTTCAATCTTGCGGTCTCCTTTCCCAGTGACAGAAGGGGTAGCAAGGCACGTATTGTATTGTTGCCATCGAGGATAACAAGATGGTTTTTTTATCATATTACATGAATTTATCCCTCTACATCACGTCATCTTGCTTAAGTCGTTACTCTGTTTTTAACTTAATACTCTAGATGCATGCTGGATAGCGGTCGATGAGTGGAGTAATAGTAGTAGATGCAGAATCGTTTTGCTCTACTTGTCTTGGACGTGATGCCTATATACATGATCATACCTAGATATACTCATAATTATGCTCAATTCTATCAATTGCTCAATAGTAATTTGTTCACCCACCGTAGAATACTTATGCTCTTGAGAGAAGCCACTAGTGAAACCTATGGCCCCCGGGTCTATTCTCATCATATCAATCTCCATTACTTTAATACTTGCTTTGTTTTTACTTTGCCTTTTACTTTTTATTTTGCATCTCTATATCAAAAATACCAAAAATATTATTTATCATCTCTATCAGATCTCACCCTCGTAAGTGACCGTGAAGGGATTGACAACCCCTTATCGCGTTGGTTGCGAGTAGCTGTCGTTTTGTGCAGGTACGAGGGACTTGTGTGCGGCCTCCTACTGGATTGATACCTTGGTTCTCAAAAACTGAGGGAAACACTTACGCTACTTTGCTGCATCATCCTCTCCTATTCGGGGAAATCCAACGCAGTGCTCAAGAGGTAGCAGGTGCCCGTAGATTTTATCATTCTTGATATAGATTGCAATCTTTCTTGCCCTATTATTCTTGGTAGACCTTTCCTTAGAACGATTGGCGCGATTATTGATATGAAGGAAGGGAATATTAGATTTCAATTTCCATTAAGGAAAGGCATGGAGAACTTTCCAAGAAAGAAAATTAAATTACCTTATGAATCTATCGTGCGAGCTACTTATGAATTGAGTGCCAAAGATGGCACTACTTAGATCTATCTTCGTTTTTATGCCTAGATAGGGGCGTTAAACGATAGTGCTAGTTGGGAAGCAACCCAATTTTTTTGTTTTTTTGTTTAGTAATAATTTTTGCCTCTACCTTCTATTTATATGTGGTTTTATGTTTTAATTAGTGTTTGTGCCAAGTAGAACCTATAGGATAACCTATGGTGATAGTTAATTTGATTCTGCTGAAAAACAGAAACTTTACGCGCACGCAATTAGTTTTGTTAAATCACAGAAACATGATTTTGTGTTGATTCTTTTTTCTGTAGATAAATAGACAAATTTTCCAGGACTTCCTATTTTTGTAGGATTTTTAGAGTTACAGAAGTATTTGTGGGTTACAGATTGCTACAGACTGTTCTACTTTTGACAGATTCTGTTTTTCGTGTGTTGTTTGCTTATTTTGATGCATCTATGGCTAGTATTAAATAGTATGAACCATAAAGAACTTGAAATACAATATTTTTAACACCAATATAAATAAATAATGAGTTCATTACAGTACCTTATGTGGTGGTTTTGCTTTCTTTCACTAACGGAGCTTATGAGATTTCCTGTTGAGTTTTGTGTTGTGAAGTTTTCAAGTTTTGGGTAAAGATTTGATGGACTATGGAATAAGGAGTGGCAAGAGCCTAATCTTGGGGATGCCCATGGCACCCCAAGATATTCAAGAGTAGCCAAAAGCCTAAGCTTGGGGATGCCCCCGGAAGGCATCCCCTCTTTCGTCTTCGTGTATCGGTAACTTTACTTGGAGCTATATTTTTATTCGCCACATGATATGTGTTTTGCTTGGAGCGTCGTGTATGATATTAGTATTTCCTTTTTAGTTTTCCACAATCATCCTTGCTGTACACACCTTTTGGGAGAAACCTACTTGATTGGAATTTATTAGAATACTCTTTGTGCTTCACTTATATCTTTTGAGCTAGATAGTTTTTGCTCTATGTGCTTCACTTATATATTATAGAGCACGGCGGTGGCTTAATTTTGTAGAAATTGCTAGTCTCTCATGCTTCACTTATATTATTTTGAGAGTCTCTTAGAACAGCATGGTATTTTCTATGGTTATAAAATTGGTCCTAGAATGGTGGACATCCAAGTTGGGTATAAGAAAAACTATCATAGGAAGTGAATTGGATGCCATGATCAATTTGATACTTGATAATTGTTTTGAGATATGGAGGTAGTGACATTAAAGTCATGCTAGTTGGGTGATTATGAATTTAAAGAATGCTTGTGTTGAAGTTAGCAAGTCTCGTAGCATGCACATATGGTTAAAGTTGTGTAACAAATTTGAAACATGAGGTGTCCTTGAATTGTGCATCCTTATGAGTGGCGGTCAGGGACGAGTGATGGTCTTTTCCTACCAATCTATCCCTCTAGGAGCATGCATGTAGTGCTTGATTTTTGATGACTTCTAGATTTTTGCAATAAGTATATGAGTTCTTTTGACTAATGTTGAGTCCATGGATTATAAGCACTTTTACCCTTCCATCATTGCTAGCCTCTTCGGTACCATGCATTGCCCTTTCTCACCTTGAGAGTTGGTGCAAACTTCGCCGGTGCATCCAAACCCCGTGATATGATACGTTCTATCACACGTAAACCTCCTTATATCTTCCTCAAAACAAGCACCATACCTACCTATTATGGCATTTACATAGCCATTCCGAGATATATTGCCATGCAACTTTCCACCGTTCCGTTTATCATCATGACACGCATTACTATTGTCATATTTCCATTGCATGATCATGTAGTTGACATCGTATTCGTGGCAAGGCCACTTTGCATAATTGTTCATACATGTCACTCTTGATTCATTACCCATCCCGATACACCGCCGGAGGCATTCATATAGAGTCATATCTTGTTCTAGTTTTGAGTTGTAATTCATAAGTTGTAAATCAAAAAATGTGTGATTATCATCATTATTAGAGCATTGTCCCCAAAAGAAAAAAAAGAAAGGCCAAAGAAAAAAAGAAAGGCCCAAAAAAGGAAAAAAAGAAAAGAAAAAAAATAAAAAAAATAAAAAGGGGGCAATGTTACTATCTCTTTTCCGCACTTGTGCTTCAAAGTAGCACCATGTTCTTCATATAGAGAGTCTCATATGTTGTCACTTTCATATACTAGTGGGAATTTTTATTATAGAACTTGGCTTGTGTATTCCTACGACAGGCTTCCTCAAAATGCCCTAGGTCTTCGTGAGCAAACAAGTTGGATGCACACCCACTTAGTTTACTTTTGTTGAGTTTTCATACATTTATAGCTCTAGTGCATCCGTTGCATGGCAATCCCTACTCCTCATGTTGACATCAATTGATGGGCATCTCCATAGCCCGTTGATTATCCTCGTCAATGTGAGACTTTCTCCTTTTTTGTCTTCTCCAGACAATCACCATCATCATATTCTATTCCACCCGTAGTGCTATATCCATGGCTCACGCTCATGTATTGCGTGAAAGTTGAAAAAGTTTGATATTATTTAAGTACAAAACAATTGCTTGGCTTGTCATCCGAGGTGTAGAATTTGGGAGCATTTTTGTGTGACAAAAATGAAGCATAGCCTAACTATATGATTTTGTAGGGTTGAACTTTCTTTAGCCATGTTATTTTGAGAAGACATGATTGCTTGATTAGTATGCTTGAAGTATTACTATTTCTTATGTCAATATGAACTTTTGTTTTGAATCATTTGGATCTGAACATTCATGCCACAACAAAGAAAATTACATTGAGAAATATGCTAGGTAGCATTCCACATCAAAAATTCTGTTTTTATCATTTACCTACTCGAGGACGAGCATGAATTAAGCTTGGGGATGCTTGATACGTCTCCAACATATGTATAATTTTTGATTGTTCCATGCTATTATATTACCCGTTTTGGATGTTTATGGGCTTTATTTCACACATTTAGATCATTTTTGGGACTAACCTACTAACTGGAGGCCCAGCCTGTATTACTGTTTTTGTTGCCTATTTCAGTATTTCAAAGAAAAGGAATATCAAACGGAGTCCCAACGGAATGAAACCTTCGAGAGCGTATTTTTTGGAATGAACGTGATCCAAAGGACTTGGAGTGCAAGCCTAGAAGCACCCGAGAAGGCCACGAGGGTGGAGGGCGCGCCCACCCCTCTAGGGCGCGCCCCTATCTCGTGGGGCCCTCGGGCGGCCACTGACCTACTTCTTCCTCCTATATATACCCACGTACCCCGAGAACATCAGAACAAGCCAAGAAAACCTAGTTCCACCGCCATAACCTTCTGTATCCGTGAGATCCCATCTTGGAGCCTTTGCCGGCGCTCCGCCGGAGGGGGAATCGACCATGGAGGGCTTCTACATCAACACCATAGCCCCTTCGATGAGTTGTGAGTAGTTTAACATAGACTTTCGGGTCCATAGTTATTAGCTAGATGGCTTGTTCTCTCTTTTTGGATCTCGATACCATGTTCTCCTCGATCTTCTTGGAGATCTATTTGATGTAACTCTTTTTGCAGTGTCTTTGTCGAGATCCGATGAATTGTGGGTTTATGATCAAGTTTATCTATGAGAAATATTTGAATCTCCTCTGAATTCTTTTATGGATGGTTGAGTTATCTTTGCAAGTCTCTTCAAATTATCAGTTTGGTTTGGCCTACTAGATTGATCTTTCTTGCCATGGAGAAGTTCTTAGCTTTGGGTTCAATCTTGTGGTGTCCTTTCCCAGGGGCAGCAAGGCACGTATTGTATTGTTGCCATCGAGGATAAAAGATGGGGTTTATATCATATTGCATGAGTTTATCCCTCTACATCATGTCATCTTTCTTAATGCGTTTCTCTGTTCCTATGAACTTAATAATCTAGATGCATGCTGGATAGCAGTCGATGTGTGGAGTAATAGTAGTAGATGCAGGCAGGAGTCGGTCTACTTGTCGCGGATGTGATGCCTATATACATGATCATGCCTAGATAATCTCATAATTATTCACTTTTCTATCAATTGCTCGATAGTAGTTTGTTCACCCACCGTAATACTTATGCTATCTTGAGAGAAGCCACTAGTGAAACCTATGGCTCCCGGGTCTATCTTTTATCATATAAGCTTTCAATCTACTTTTATTTGCATCTTTACTTTTCCAATCTATATTATAAAATACCAAATATTTATCTTATAATACTATCTCTATCAGATCTCACTTTTGCAAGTGGCCATGAAGGGATTTACAACCCCTTTATTTCGTTGGTTGCAAGTTCTTTGTTTGTTTCTGTAGGTGCGTGGGACTTTTGAGGAGCCTCCTACTGGATTGATACCTTGGTTCTCAAAAACTGAGGGAAATACTTATGCTACTATTGCCGCACCACCCTTTCCTCTTCAAGGAAAACCAACGCAAGCTCAAGACATAGCAGACCCCCGTTTGGACCGTAGCGCTCCAACACAAGTCCGTTTCCTCCGTTTTGCGGTACGCCACACCCCTCCTGATCAACTGGACCCCGTTTCGACCGTAGGTGGTCCAGCAGAAGTCCGTTTCCTCCGTTTTGCGGTACGCCAGACCACTCCTGATGAACAGGATCCTTTGTTCTACAATAGGCTAGGCCTCGTTTCCATCGGCTGTTCCATCCAAGCCCTCCCGATGAACACGATGACGCATTCCGTTCCGACCCAGCCGGTTGGCTCCCCATGAACACAACGACGCCGCCGTTTCTTCATTCTGACCCAGCCATGTACACGAGCCCTGGCCGTACGCATGCATGAGTAGGCGTTTGAGACCCCGCCCGTATGTACGTACGTGGTCGTATTTTCTTTCTTGCTCCCTGGCCGCTGTATGTACGTGTGCATGCTATGTGTGTGCATCTATTACGACACATGCGCGCCTCTACATTGAGCAGTATGTACGTACACGTTCACGGCCAGAATGACAATGCTATGTACGCTTCAACCAGGTGGATCCCGACTGTCAGGCACTTCCTTGCGTGCGAAGATGTAGCTGGTGGGTCCCAGTAGTCATGGGGCGAATCATTCTTTTTTGCCCGTAATATGGACGCACTTCCTTGCGTGCGAAAATGTAGCTAGTGGGTCCCAGCAGTTAGGGGGAAGCATTTTTTTCGCGAAATACGATGGCACGTAATAAGGAGGCACTTCCTTGCGGCCGCCATGGATCCAGCTGTCAGCCTCTCCACATACAATACTCTTCCAATGGAGGTCATTCCTTGACCACGTTGACCACGCTGCACCGAGTGCACCTGGGAGATGGACGGTGGCGAGGCCTAGGAAGGGGACGACGCGGAGTCGGGGAAGACACGACTGTGGAAGCCCGTGCGGAGAGGATTACAAGGGTTCACTGGTTAGGCTGCAGTGTGAGGCTGCCGTTGCCGTAGGGCCTGGCCAGCGGTGGGAACAGTAGGGGGCAGTGAGGCCTCCGCGGCAGCACATCCGGCCACATGAGGCAGGAGCATGTGGCACGACCGGCGCTGCTTTGGGCGGCTGGAGCAAGAAGACGAGAGGTTGAAGAAGCACTACGGCCGTTGGATGGACATCATACGGTCACTAGAGCTAGAATCTTTCATATTGGTTAAGTTAACAAAGCCCTCCGTACCTATCGACATAGTAGGCCCACAAGTCAGCCTCCCACTACGGTGGGTCCTAGCTAGCAGGGGGAGTATTCATTTTTTGTGCGTAATAAGGAGGCACTTCCTTGCTACGAAGATATATAGCTAGTGGGTCCGAGCTGACAGCGGGGGAAATAGAGAGGCCCTTCCAATGGGTCCCAGCTATCAGGTGGAGGAATCATTATTTTGCGCATAATAAGGAGGCATTTCCTTGTGTGGGCCCCTACTGTCAGCCTCTTCTGATGGCTGTTGGTTGTTGACCATGTTGACCTCGCCGCGCCGAGGTCACAAACGCGATGGACAAGGGAGGGAACAACCCAGAGCTGGCGAAGCCGCCACAACGGATGCCCACGCTGAGGGGAGTACGAGCACTGAATTGTCGGCTGCGGGGTGAAGCTGACGTTGCCGGAAAATAACAGGATGTGTGGGTGGGTAGAGGGATGGCCTGGCTACAGCACAGCCAACCACGGAAGGAGGGAGCAGGAAGTCCCACCGGTGCTGGTTTGGGCAGCTAGAGCAGGAAGATCAAAGATTGAAGAAGCACGACGGCCGTTGGATGGACATCCAATAGTCACTGCTCTGTGTTGACTAAGTTGACAAAGCCTTGCGTACGCGTCAAAAAAAATTTAGGACAACGTCATCGTCAACCTAGTAGGCCTAGAAGTCAGCCTCCAAATATCTGGAAAACAACATATAGCCCATTAGCCATTATTTTCAATAATTTACAGCCAATTTCTCAATTCTTAAGGATATTTGAAGCCCATATTCTTTTTATTAGCATTACAGACCATATATTCTAGGCACTGCTAAAAAATTCAACGAAATTTTGCATATTTCGGTGGGGTCCGAACTCTATTAATCACGAAATTTCGAGTCACGTTAACAATAATTTTTAAAAATTATATCAGAATGAAATTCAAAAAACAATTCTCCGCAAAAAATGAATGACATTTAAAATCTTAACTAGCAAGATGCCTGTTCGTTGCACGGAACATGAAGATGCATTTGTATGAGTTGTTTATCTTGTGGGAGAACAGATGATATTTTAATGTAATTGCCACTTGGCTTTGGTTTTTATAAGAGTAGAGAAATCCAGAAAAAAATGATATTTTAATGTAATTGCCGGTTGGCTTTGGTTTAAAAATTTACATCCCATTTATTACAACTTATAGCCCATTTTTTAGGGAAGCCCATTTCTTACTACTTACATCCCTCCTCGTCTTGATAGATTTGCAGCCCAACAGGGCTGAGAAAAGTAAGTAGGCCTCGGTTTTGGTATACTCCAAAAAAAAAGAACTGGGCTAGCCATTTTCAGAAATAAAAAGTATATCAACTGGGCTCGTCATGTGCTTAAATAAAAGTGTAAGCGTTGGCTAGACGGGCCACAGCCCCTGCACAGCGCGTAGTTGAGCTCCGTCTCTGAAACTAAAAAACAACTGGGTGAGCTGCTGGGTCCCTGGTGTTATCCGCTCGTTGTGTAATTTTCTCGTTTATTGACTACATTGACAATGGCGTGGGACCTAGTTGTCAAACAATTAGGAGGAAGTATTTTTTTGGCTTGTAGTAATGCGGCACCTGCTTGCGTAATGTGTAACGCCCCAGATTCGATGCGCCAGGTGTCTGCCAGTTATTTGCCATCGTTGCCATGTCATTTGCTTGCGTGTTGCATTTTATCATGTCACCATGTGCATTTCATTTTGCATACATGTTCGTTTCTTGCATCCGAGCATTTTCCCCGTTGTCCGTTTTGCAATCCGGCGCTCCTATGCCCTCCAGCGTTCCCCTTTTTCTCTCCTGTTGTGAGCGGGTGTTAAACTTTCTCGGAATGGCCCGAGGTTTGCCAAGCGGCCTTGGTACACCACCGGTAGACCGCCTGTCAAGTTTCGTGCCATTTGGAGTCCGTTTGATACTCCAACGGTTAACCGCGCAGCCCGAAACCCCCTTTTCTCTTGCAGCCTAGCAACCCTCCAAATCAGCCCACTAACCCAGCAAACCCCCCTCCATGCTCTCGGTCGTTGGATCACGATCGTGTGGGCGAAAACCGCTCCTCATTTGGACTCTCCTAGCTCCCAGAATCTATAAATAGGCCTCCCCCGTCCAAATTCGCGGATGAACCCTAGCCATCTTCATCCTCACACTGCCGGACACGTCCGCCCATCGCTGGGCATGTCCACCGCTGCCTCCGCAGCCAACCGCGAGCCGCCACCTGTCCTCCCCGCACCTTCCACCGCCACCGGCCCGCGGAGCCCATCCCGGACCCGCGCGGGCCCGGATCCCGCCGCCGCCCGGCCCGTGCCCTCGAGCGAGGCTCGCCTCGCTCCTCCCGCTCGATCCCTTTGGATCAGGAGCGCCTCGCCGCCCTCGTCCCTGCGTCCCCGCCGGTCTTCGCCGGAGCCGCCGTGCAGCCTCGCCGGAATCTGGTCGCCCTGCCCTGCAGCTTCCTTCTTCCTCCCCATCTCCCTCTCTCTGCTCTCTCACGATCTCTCTCTCTCCCTCTGTACCAGACTGAAGGGACGCCGTCCTCGCCGGATTCGTCACCTCCGATCACCTCCAAACCCTCCCCGCCCGGATCCGGCAAGCCCACGCCACCACGGACCCATTCCCGGCCGTCCCGAGCCCCGCCGGAGTCCCTGCTCGCCGCCCGGTCCCATTCCTCTTCTTCAACCCCCGACCTGGATCTCCCCCGTCGAGGTGCAGATTTTCTCTAAGTCCCTTAATTCTTGCCTTCTGGTGCTAACTTTGACATGTCATATCTTCTAGCATACTGCTCCGTTTCGTGCGTGTAATATGTCAAATTTTTCGTCTCAACGAGTACTTCATATCATTCGAGTGCATCATGTTAATTTGAGTCCATCTTGATTCCTGAATCATCGTTGCAAGAGTGCTATATGATGTTGTCTGCTGTCTATTAAGAAAACATGCTCATTTGTCATTTTTGCCATGTTTGATGTGTGCATCTATGAGCATGAGTCCTACATGAGTTTTTATCTATGCCATGCCATCTTTACATTGGTGTATGCCATGTAATATTGTGATCAATGTGGTGACCCGCACAAGCATGCAAACTAGGCTTCGTGATGTTGCTGATTTTAGTCCCTGTTCTGCTGTTATTTTGATGCCATGTAAACATGATGCTACAGAGAGATACATGCTTATTTTGAGATACATCAGTAAGGATGTTTTGAACATATGGTTATCATCTATCCATTCATGCCCCTGTTTGCAATTATGGAGTGGTATAGCATGTCATTTTCGTGCTCTACTTTTGCTACAAAATGTTTCCTGGCAGATTGTTTACATGTTATTCAATTTTGCCAAGGTTGTTGTAGTTGATCCTTGCATGTTATGAACTTGTTCTTGCCTAGGTTTGTTTCATAAACATGTCTTATTGCTGATTCTATGCTTATCTTGTCATGCAATGACTTGTGGTGATTGAATCGAGCTTGTTAAGTAGGGTACTTGCTGTTGCTGTTTTGCTAGGCTGAATCTGTTATTTCGTGATGCTATGTAAACCTGCTGCTACAAGTCATTCTATGAGTAATATGGAGGTGTTCACTAAGGGTGTTTTGTTCTACATGTTATGCTTTACCCACCCATGCCCCTGGTTGCATTTATAGCTTGTTGTAGATTGTTGTAATCATGCTCCAAAGTTGCTAAATAATGTTGCTGTCAGCCTGTTAACATTAAGTTCAGTTGTTGCCATGCTTGTTATTAGTGATAGATGCACCCTATGAACTTGCTCCTGCCACGCTTAGCTTCATAAATATGCCATCTTACTGTTGGTTGCCGTGTTATGCCATGTAATGCTTTGGTGAGTGGCACAAGCTCACCAACATGCCTACTTATCGTTGTTCCTGCCATGCCCTGTTTGCTGAATCTGTTAACGAAACTTGCTATGTTTACATGGGTGCCATCATATCTTCTGATCCTTTTTGGCTCATGGTCAGTAAAGGACGTTTGTTCTATGTATTTAGTAATATCATGTCATGCCTTTGTTTGCCATGTTAAGTTCATGTAACATGTTGTTTGATAGCTCTAAGCATTGGAACCTGATGTTATTTCTGCAAAGATTGAAACTGTTATTATTTGCAATCTTGCCATGTGTGTTTGAGCATGTTCTAGGGATTTCTGGAGATAGCTCAGTGTTCATGTTTTGTTATTCTTTACCTGTACATCATGCCCATGCCTTTTGTTTTCTTGTTGAGGTCCTGTAGCATGTTGTTTTGATGCTTGCAAGATGCCTAGTTGCTGTTTTGAACAGATTGTTGCTATAACTTGTATAGAGTGTATGTGTGGAACCGTTGCTCCGTTTTGAGTGTGCTCTATATGAAACTTGCTTGTTTTCGCGTGAAGTTTCATATTATCATGTTGCATTCATGTTTTTAGGTGTTTGCTTGATGTTTGTATGCATTTTGCATCAATGCCATGTTTAACTTGTTTTTCTCATATCTTCTAGGTCGTAGCTCCGAATTAAATGAACTTTATATGTAACTTAACTAGAATCTCGTGTATATCATCTTGGTGCATCTTAACTTGCTGTTTAACAACTTGAACATAAGGTTTGTTCAGATCTGGTCCAATTTCGAAATTTGCATATGAGGACTTACCGGAATTGTTATATGTTGTTCCCGGCCTCATTTAAACTTGCCTCGATGTGTTGCTCTTGTTTGCATCATCTCTTGCCATGAGTAGCTTCATGTAGCCTTGTAATGCGTCATGCTTGTTGTGCACCATGCCTTGTATATGTGTGGTTTGTTTACCGTGTTGTGTGCTTCTTCTTGATAGTTCCTGTTTCGTTGCGATCGTGAGGATTCGTTCGTCTATGCTTGGTTCGGCTTCATCCATTCGCCTTCTTCATGGACTCGTTCTTCTTCCTTGCGGGATTTCAGGCAAGATAACCGCTACCCTGGATCTCACTACTATCATTGATATGCTAGTTGCTTCATTCTATCGCTATGCTGCGCTACCTATCATTTACTCTTCAAGCCTCCCAGATTGCCATGAACCTCTAACCATTGACACCCTTCCTAGCAAACCGTTGTTTGGCTATGTTACCGCTTTGCTCAGCCCTCTTATAGTGTCGCTAGTTGCAGGTGAAGTTGAAGATTGCTCCATGGTGGACAGGATTTTGGTTGGGATATCATAATATCTCTTATTTAATTAATGCATCTATATACTTGGTAAAGGGTGGAAGACTCGGCCTTATGCCTGGTGTTTTGTTCCAGTCTTGCCACCCTAGTTTCCCTCATACCAGTGTTATGTTCCCGGATTTCGCGTTCCTTACGCGGTTGGGTGATTTATGGGACCCCCTTGACAGTTCGCTTTGAATAAAACTCCTCCAGCAAGGCCCAAACTTGGTTTTACCATTTGCCTCACCACCACCTATACCTTTCCCTTGGGTCGGCCAACCCGAGGGTCATCTTTATTTTAGCCCCCCCGGGCCAGTGCTTCTCTAAGTGTTGGTCTGAACTGAGCTGCCTACGGGGCCACCTCGGGGCAACTTGAGGGTTGGTTTTACTCGTAGCTAGTCTCATCCGATGTGCCCTGAGAACGAGATATGTGCAGCTCCTATCGGGATTTGTCGGCACAGCGGGAGGCTTTGCTGGTCTTGTTTTACCATTGTCGAAATGTCTTGTAAACCGGGATTCCGAGTCTGATCGGGTCTTCCTGGGAGAAGGTATATCGTTTGTTGATCACGAGAGCTTATCATGGGCTAAGTTGGGACACCCCTGCAGGGTATAAACTTTCGAAAGCCGTGCCCGCGGTTATGGGCAGATGGGAATTTGTTAATGTCCGGTTGTAGATAACTTGACACCAGATACGAATTAAAACGCATCAACCGCGTGTGTAGCCGTGATGGTCTCTTCTCGGCGGAGTCCGGGAAGTGAACACGGTTTTGGGTTATGATTGACGTAAGTAGGAGTTCAGGATCACAGCTTGATCATTGCTAGCTTCACGACCGTTCCACTTGCTCTCTTCCCGCTCTTATTTGCGTATGTTAGCCACCATATATGCTTAGTTGCTGCTGCAACCTCACCATTTTACCTCTTCCTTTCCCTTTAAGCTTTGCTAGTCTTGATACCGATGGTAATGGGATTGCTGAGTCCTCGTGGCTCACAAATTACTACAACAACAGTTGTAGGTACAGTTTATGCGACGATCTTGACGCGAGAGTAATGCTTGCTTGTGTTGAGTTCTTCTTCCGCTTCTTTGATCAGGGGATAGGTTCCAGGTCGGCAGCCTGGGCTAGTAGGGTGGATGTCGTTTGAGTTTCTGTTTGTGTTTCATCCGTAGTCGGATGATGCTCCTATGTATTGTGATGTTGTATTCGTGTGGCATTGTATGCCTTATGTATGTATCCCCATCTATTATGTAATGTTGATGTAATGATATCCACCTTGCAAAAGCGTTTCAATATGCGGGTCTATCCTTGGTGGGACCTTCGAGTTCCTTTTGGATAGGGTCACATATTAGACGTGACAAGTTGGTATCAGAGCCTCGACTGACCCTAGGAGCCCCTTGTTTGATCATGTAGTTTGGCCGTTGTTTAGTCTAGAAGAAAACTGTTTTCAGAGTCTAGTTATATCAGAGAGTAGGAATTCTGTTTACTCCTCAGCCCCTTCGTCGCTCTGGTAAGGAATCTTGACGTATGTGTTTCGTATTACTCCTCTTCCCCTTCAAAAATTTTCTTTAGGTTCACGCAGTTGGTTTTTCGATCATTGGTTCTCAGCTCTTTTCATCCGGTGCATTTCTCGTCAAGTCGACTCGAGCCTCTTCATCTTTGATTCCAATCCTCAGTTGTTTTCTTTCCCACCCACCCACCCCTTCTTCTTCTTGGAACCGGAGTCTGTAATCGAGTATCCATCCTACTCGTGCGAAGTCTTTGCCTTCTTTCATCAATGATTTCAACCGGTGTTTTCTCTTCAAGTTGTTCGTCGATTCCCCCTTCCAAGTTGCCATTGTTTTTCCCGCCCTCCCACACTCTTCTTCCCGGAGCTTGAATCTCTTTCGTCCATCAATTCCATTCGTGTGGACCCTCTTCAATCTTCCCTTAATTTTTTCAACCGGTGAATTCTCGTCTCGTTCGACATTCTTCATCTCTTTTCCGGTGGACTCAATTCAAGTTTTTCGGGTGATCACATTCTTTTCCTTGGATCAAGTGTTTTCCCTGCTCGTTCGCCTCTCGCCAGTTTATCCTGTTGGGGAACGTTGCAGAAAATTAATTTTTTTTCCTACGGTTTCACCAAGATCCATCTATGAGTTCATCTAAGCAACGAGTCATGGGAGAGAGATTGCATCTACAAACCACTTGTAGATCGCGTGCGGAAGCGTTCAAGAGAACGGTGATGATGGAGTCGTACTCGCCGTGATCCAAATCACCGATGACCAAGTGCCGAACGGACAGCACCTCCGCGTTCAACACACGTACGGAGCAGATGACGTCTCCTCCTTCTTGATCCAGCAAGGGGGAAGGAGAGGTTGATGATGATCCAGCAGCACAACGACGTGGTGGTGGATGCAGCAGAACTCCGGCAGGGCTTCGCCAAGCTGCTGCGCGAGGAGGACGAGGTGTAGCAGGGGGAGGGAGGCGCCAATGCACAGGGTGCCGCTGCCCTCCCCCTGCCCTCCTTTATATAGGCCCCCAAGGGGGGGCGCCGTCCCTGGGAGATGCAATCTCCCAAGGGGGGCGGCGGCCAGGGTGGTGGAGTGCCCCCCAAGGCAAGTGGTGCGCCCCCACCTAGGGTTTCCAACCCTAGGCGCAGGGGTGGGCCCAAGGGGGACGCACCAGCCCACTAGGGGCTGGTTCCCCTCCCACTTCAGCCCATGGGGCCCTCCGGGATAGGTGGCCCCACCCGGTGGACCCCCGGGACCCTTTCGGTGGTCCCGGTACAATACCGGGTGACCCCAAAACTTTCCCGATGGCCGAAACAGCACTTCCTATATATAATTATTTACATCCGAACCATTCCGGAACTCCTCGTGACGTCTCATCCGGGACTCCGAACAACATTTGGTTTGCTGCATACTCATATTCATACAACCCTAGCGTCACCGAACCTTAAGTGTGTAGACCTTACGGGTTCGGGAGACATGCAGACATGACCGAGACGGCTCTCTGGTCAATAACCAACAGAGGGATCTGGATACCCATGTTGGCTCCCACATACTACTCGATGATCTCATCGGATGAACCACGATGTCAAGGATTCAAGCAACCCCGTATACTATTCCCTTTGTCAGACGGTATGTTACTTGCCCAAGATTCGATCGTTGGTATCCCAATACCTTGTTCAATCTCGTTACTGGCAAGTCACTTTACTCGTACCGTAATGCATGATCCCGTGACCAGACACTTGGTCACTTTGAGCTCATTATGATGATGCACTACCGAGTGGGCCTAGTGATACCTCTCCGTAATACGGAGTGACAAATCCCAGTCTCGATCCGTGTCAACCCAACAGACACTTTCGGAGATACCTGTAGTGCACCTTTATAGTCACCCAGTTACGTTGTGACATTTGGTACACCCAAAGCACTCCTACGGTATCCGGGAGTTACACGATCTCATGGTCTAAGGAAGAGATACTTTGACATTGGAAAAGCTCTAGCAAAACGAACTACACGATCTTGTGCTATGCTTAGGATTGGGTCTTGTCCATCACATCATTCTCCCAATGATGTGATCCCGTTATCAACGACATCCAATGTCCATAGTCAGGAAACCATGACTATCTGTTGATCAACGAGCTAGTCAACTAGAGGCTCACTAGGGATGTATTGTGGTCTACGTATTCACACGTGTATTACGATTTCCAGATAATACAATTATAGCATGAATAAAAGACAATTATCATGAACAAGGAAATATAATAATAATCCTTTTATTATTGCCTCTAGGGCATATTTCCAATAGTCTCCCACTTGCACTAGAGTCAATAATCTAGTTACATTGTGATGAATCGAACACCCATAGAGTTCTGGTGTTGATCATGTTTTGCTCGCGGAAGAGGTTTAGTCAATGGATCTGCGACATTCAGATTCGTATGTACTTTGCAAATATCTATGTCTCCATCTTGAACATTTTCACGGATGGAGTTGAAACGACGCTTGATGTGCCTGGTCTTCTTGTGAAACCTGGGCTCCTTGGCAAGGGCAATAGCTCCAGTGTTGTCACAGAAGAGTTTGATTGGCCCCGACGCATTGGGTATGACTCCTAGGTCGATGATGAACTCCTTCACCCAAATTGCTTCATGCGTTGCCTCTGAGGCTGCCATGTACTCCGCTTCACATGTAGATCCCGCCACGATGCTCTGCTTGCAGCTGCACCAGCTTGCTGCTCCACCATTCAACATATACACGTATCCGGTTTGTGACTTAGAGTCATCCAGATCTGTGTCGAAGCTAGCGTCAACGTAACCCTTTACGACGAGCTCTTCGTCACCTCCATAAACGAGAAACATGTCCTTTGTCCTTTTCAGGTACTTCAGGATATTCTTGACCGCTGTCCAGTGTTCCTTGCCGGGATTACTTTGGTACCTTCCTACCAAACTTACGACAAGGTTTACATCAGGTCTGGTACACAGCATGGCATACATAATAGATCCTATGGATGAGGCATAGGGGATGACGCTCATCTCTTCTTTATCTTTTGCCGTGGTCGGGCATTGAGCCGAGCTCAATCTCACACCTTGCAATACAGGCAAGAACCCTTTCTTGGACTGATCCATTTTGAACTTCTTAAAAATCTTATCAAGGTATGTGCTTTGTGAAAGACCTATGAGGCGTCTCGATCTATCCCTATAGATCTTGATGCCTAATATGTAAGCAGCTTCTCCAAGGTCCTTCATTGAAAAACACTTATTCAAGTAGGCCTTAATGCTGTCCAAGAATTCTATATCATTTCCATCAAAAGTATGTCATCTACATGTAATATGAGAAATGCTATAGAGCTCCCACTCACTTTCTTGTAAACGCAGGCTTCTCCATAAGTCTCCATAAAACCAAACGCTTTGATCATCTCATCAAAGCGAATGTTCCAACTCTGAGATGCTTGCACCAGCCCATAAATGGATCGCTGGAGCTTGCATACTTTGTTAGAATTCTTAGGATCGACAAAACCTTCCGGATGCATCATATACAGCTTTCCTTAAGATAACCATTAAGGAATGCCATTTTGACGTCCATCTGCCATATCTCATAATTATAGTATGCGGCAATTGCTAACATGATACGGACGGACTTAAGCTTCGCTACGGGAGAGAAAGTCTCATCATAGTCAATCCCTTGAACTTGCCGATAACCCTTAGCGACAAGTCGAGCTTTATAGATGGTGACATTACCATCCGCGTCCGTCTTCTTCTTAAAGATCCATTTGTTTTCTATCGCTCACCGATCATCGGGCAAGTCAGTCAAAGTCCATACTTTGTTTTCATACATGGATTCTATGTCGGATTGCATGGCTTCTAGCCATTTGTTGGAATCTGGGCCCGCCATGGCTTCTTCATAGTTTGAAGGTTCACCGTTGTCTAACAACATGATTTCCTGGACAGGGTTGCCATACCACTCTGGTGTGGAACGTGTCCTTGTGGACCTACGAAGTTTAGTAGCAACTTGATCCGAAGTACCTTGATCATCATCATTAATTTCCTCTCCAGTCGGCGTAGGCACAACAGGAACATTTTCCTGAGCTGAACTACTTTCCGGTTCAAGAGGTAGTACTTCATCGAGTTCTAATTTCCTCCCACTTACTCCTTTCGAGAGAAACTCCTTTTCCAGAAAGGATCTGTTCTTAGCAACAAAGATCTTGCCTTCGGATCTAAGGTAGAAGGTATACCCAATGGTTTCCTTAGGGTATCCAATGAAGACGCATTTTTCCGACTTGGGTTCGAGCTTTTCAGGTTGAAGTTTCTTGACATAAGCATCGCATCCCCAAACTTTTAGTAACGACAGCTTAGGTTTCTTCCCAAACCATAATTCATATGGTGTCGTCTCAACGGATTTAGACGGTGCCCTATTTAAAGTGAATCTAGCTGTCTCTAGAGCGTATCCCCAAAATGATAGCGGTAAATCGGTAAGAGACATCATAGATCGCACCATATCCAATAGAGTGCGATTACGATGTTCGGACACACCGTTACGCTGAGGTGTTCCAGGCGGCGTGAGTTGTGAAACGATTCTACATTTCCTTAAGTGTGTACCAAATTCGTGACTTCAATATTCTCCTCCACGATCTGATCGTAGGAACTTTATCTTTCGGTCACATTGATTCTCTACCTCATTCTGAAATTCCTTGAACTTTTCAAAGGTCTTAGACTTGTGTTTCATCAAGTAGACATACCCATATCTACTCAAGTCATCAGTGAGAGTGAGAACATAACGATATCCTCCGCGAGCCTCAACGCTCATTGGACCGCACACATCGGTATGTATGATTTCCAATAAGTTGGTTGCTCGCTCCATTGTTCCGGAGAATGGAGTCTTGGTCATTTTACCCATGAGGCATGGTTCACACGTGTCAAATGATTCATAATCGAGAGACTCTAAAAGTCCATCAGTATGGAGCTTCTTCATGTGCTTGACACCTATGTGACCAAGGCGGCAGTGCCACAAGTATGTGGGACTATCGTTATCAACTTTACATCTTTTGGTATTCACGCTATGAATATGTGTAACATTACATTCGAGATTCATTAAGAATAAACCATTGACCATCGGAGCATGACCATAAAACATCTCTCTAATATAAATAGAACAACCATTATTCTCAGATTTAAATGAGGAGCCATCTCGCATCAAACGAGATCCAGATACAATGTTCATGCTCAAACTTGGCACTAAATAACAATTCTGGAGGTTTAAAACTAATCCCGTAGGTAAATGTAGAGGTAGCGTGCCGACGGCGATCACATCGACCTTGGAACCATTCCCGACGCGCATCGTCACCTTGTCCTTCGCCAGTCTCCGCTTATTCCGCATCTCCTGCTATGAGTTACAAATATGAGCAACGGCACCAGTATCAAATACCCAAGAGTTACTACGAGTACTAGTAAGGTACACATCAGTTACATGTATATCAAATATACCTTTAGTGTTGCCGGCCTTCTTGTCCGCTAAGTATTTGGGGCAGTTCCGCTTCCAGTGACCCTTCCCTTTGCAATAAAAGCACTCAGTCTTAGGCTTGGGTCCATTCTTTGACTTCTTCCCGGCAACTGGCTTACCGGGCGCGGCAACATCCTTGCCGTCCTTCTTGAAGTTCTTCTTACCCTTGCCCTTCTTGAACTTAGCGGTCTTATTGACCATCAACACTTGATGTTCTTTCTTGATTTCAACCTCTGCTGACTTAAGCATTGAAAATACTTCAGGAATGGTCTTCACCATCCCCTGCATATTGTAGTTCAGCACAAAGCTCTTGTTGCTTGGTGCGAGCGACTGAAGGATTCTGTCAATGACCGCCTCGTCTGGGAGGTTGATCTCCAGCTGGGACAGGCGGTTGTGCAACCCAGACATTTTGAGTATGTGCTCACTGACAGAACTGTTTTCCTCCATCTTACAACTATATAACTTGTTGGAGACTTCATATCTCTCGACCCGGGCATGAGCTCGAAAAACCATTTTCAGCTCCTCGAACATCTTATATGCTCCGTGCCGCTCAAAACGCTTTTGGAGCCCCGGTTCTAAGCTGTAAATCATGCCGCACTGAACGAGGGAGTAATCATCAGCACATGATTGCCAAGTGTTCATAACGTCTTGGTTCTCTGGGATGGGTGCTTCACCTAGCGGTGCATCTAGGACATAATCTTTCTTGGCTGCTATGAGGAGGATCCTCAGGTTCCGGACCCAGTCCGAATAGTTGCTGCCATCATCTTTCAGCTTGGTTTTCTCTAGGAACGCTTTGAAGTTCATGTTGACATGAGCGTTGGCCATTTGATCTACAAGACATATTTGCAATGGTTTTTAGACTAAGTTCATGATAATTAAGTTCATCTAATCAAATTATTTAATGAACTCCCACTCAGATTAGACATCCCTCTAGTCATCTAAGTGTTACACGATCCGAGTCGACTAGGCCGTGTCCGATCATCACGTGAGACGGACTAGTCATCATCGGTGAACATCTCCATGTTGACCGTATCTTCCATACGACTCATGTTCGACCTTTCGGTCTCCTGTGTTCCGAGGCCATGTCTGTACATGCTAGGCCTGTCAAGTTAACCCTAAGTGTTTCTGCATGTGTAAAACTGTCTTAAACCTGTTGTATGTGAACGTACGGATCTATCACACCCGATCATCACGTGGTTCTTCGAAACGACGAACTTTAGCAACGGCGCACAGTTAGGGGGAACACTTTCTTGAAATTATTATAAGGGATCATCTTATTTACTACCGTCGTTCTAAGTAAACAAGATGCAAAAACATAATAAACATCACATGCAATTATATAAAGTAGTGACATGATATGGCCAATATCATATAGCTCCTTCGATCTCCATCTTCGGGGCTCCATGATCATCTTCGTCACCGGCATGACACCATGATCTCCATCATCGTGTATTCATGAAGTTGTCACGCCAACGACTACTTCTACTTCTATGGCTAACGCGTTTAGCAATAAAGTAAAGTAATTTACATGGCGTTCTTCAATGACACGCAGGTCATACAAAAATAAAGACAACTCCTATGGCTCCTGCCGGTTGTCATACTCATCGACATGCAAGTCGTGATTCCTATTACAAGAACATGATCTCATACATCACAATATATCATTCATCATTCATCACAACTTCTGGCCATATCACATCACATGACAATTGCTGCAAAAACCAGTTAGACGTCCTCTAATTGTTGTTGCATCTTTTACGTGGCTGCAATTGGGTTCTAGCAAGAACGTTTTCTTACCTACGAATAACCACAACGTGATTTTATCAAATTCTATTTACCCTTCATAAGGACCCTTTTCGTCGAATCCGCTCCAACTAAAGTGGGAGAGACAGACACCCGCTAGCCACCTTATGCAACTAGTGCATGTCAGTCGGTGGAACCTGTCTCACGTAAGCGTACGTGTAAGGTCGGTCAGGGCCGCTTCATCCCACAATACCGCTGAATCAAAATAAGACGAGTAGCGGCAAGCAAGTTGACAAGATCTACGCCCACAACAAAATTGTGTTCTACTCGTGCAATAGAGAACTCCGCATAGACCTAGCTCATGATGCCACTGTTGGGGAACGTTGCAGAAAATTAAAAAATTTTCCTACGGTTTCACCAAGATCCATCTATGAGTTCATCTAAGCAATGAGTCATGGGAGAGAGATTGCATCTACATACCACTTGTAGATCGCGTGCGGAAGCGTTCAAGAGAACGGTGATGATGGAGTCGTACTCGCGGTGATCCAAATCACCGATGACGAAGTGCCGAACGGACAACACCTCCGCGTTCAACACACATACAGAGCGGATGACGTCTCCTCCTTCTTGATCCAGCAAGGGGGAAGGAGAGGTTGATGATGATCCAGCAGCACAACGGCGTGGTGGTGGATGCAGCAGAACTCCGGCAGGGCTTCGCCGAGCTGCTGCAGGAGGAGGACGAGGTGTAGCAGGGGGAGGGAGGTGCCAATGCACAGGGTGCCGCTGCCCTCCCCCCTGCCCTCCTTTATATAGGCCCCCAAGGGGGGGCACCGGCCCTGGGAGATGCAATCTCGCAAGGGGGGCGGCGGCCAGGGGTTTGGAGTGCCCCCCAAGGCAAGTGGTGCGCCTCCCCACCTAGGGTTTCCAACCCTAGGCGCAGGGGGGGCAAGGGGGGCGCACCAGCCCACTAGGGGATGGTTCCCCTCCCACTTCAGCCCACGGGGCCCTCCGGGATAGGTGGCCCCACCCGGTGGACCCCCTGGACCCTTCCGGTGGTCCCGGTACAATACCGGGTGACCCCGAAACTTTCTCGATGGCTGAAACAGCACTTCATATATATAACTATTTACCTCCGGACCATTCCGGAACTCCTCGTGACGTCCGAGATCTCATCCGGGACTCCGAACAACATTCGGTTTGCTGCATACTCATATTCATACAACCCTAGCGTCACCGAACCTTAAGTGTGTAGACCCTACAGGTTCGGGAGACATGCAGACATGACCGAGACGGCTCTCCGGTCAATAACCAACAGTGGGATCTGGATACCCATGTTGGCTCCCACATACTCCTCGATGATCTCATCGGATGAACCACGATGTTAAGGATTCAAGCAACCCCGTATACTATTCCCTTTGTCAGACGGTATGTTACTTGCCCGAGATTCGATCGTCGGTATCCTAATACCTTGTTCAATCTCGTTACCGGCAAGTCACTTTACTCGTACCGTAATGCATGATCCCGTGACCAAACACTTGGTCACTTTGAGCTCATTATGATGATGCACTACCGAGTGGGCCCAGTGATACCTCTCTGTAATACGGAGTGACAAATCCCAGTCTCGATCCGTGTCAACCCAACAGACACTTTCGGAGATACCTATAGTGCACCTTTATAGTCACCCAGTTACATTGTGATGTTTGGTACACCCAAAGCACTCCTACAGTATCCGGGAGTTACACGATCTCATGGTCTAAGGAAGAGATACTTTGACATTGGAAAAGCTCTAGCAAAACGAACTACACGATCTTGTGCTATGCTTAGGATTGGGTCTTGTCCATCACATCATTCTCCCAATGATGTGATCCCGTTATCAACGACATCCAATGTCCATAGTCAGGAAACCATGACTATCTGTTGATCAACGAGCTAGTCAACTAGAGGCTCACAAGGGACGTATTGTGGTCTATGTATTCACACGTGTATTACGATTTCCGGATAATACAATTATAGCATGAATAAAAGACAATTATCATGAACAAGGAAATATAATAATAATCCTTTTATTATTGCCTCTAGGGCATATTTCCAACATATCCTTCCGGAGTGTTCAAGACATCTCAGGAGATTCATCTGTGTTCGAATTAATTCGAGGTTGTTACCTCATTCAAATATTTCAATTGTTCCGGTGCTTCATCTATCTATTCAACATCCTTTCGAACGGTGCTTTCCTTTAGTGGGCCCTAACCCACAGGTCTTTTCCCAGGATCTTACCTGACTCTTCTAATTTCCCGGAGCTATTCCCAATTCTTTTCGAAGAGTGACGTAAGAATGAATTTCATCAGTCACATGCCTTCTCCAAGATCTCGTTCAAATTCTTTTCATTGTTGCCTCAACCTCTTCGCTTTTCATTCTCCCGGAGTATCTCAGTAATTTTGGTGGTGTTTCTCGTCGTCATTTGATGACCGAAGAAGAGTTTTTCCTCTAAATCTTGTCCGTTCTTCCGAAGATTCTTGGTTCTAGCTTCTTGTTATCCTCTCGATGTATTCCATTTGCTAGATATTCTTTTCTTACCCATCCAGAGTATGTAAGGAGTTGTTTTTCCATCTCTTTTCGCCGGAGGCCATCATTTCGGAAGATTTCTTCGTTCTCAGTTCTCAGCTTCATTCTCCGATTATTCTAAATTCTTCTCTTCGCTCGTCTCCATATTCTTCCGGTGATTCCTTCAAGTAGTCTTCAATCAGCTTATGATCTCTTTGTCCTTTTGCATCTAAATTTCCTCTAGCATATGCGTTCTTCTAATTCTTCCCGGTGATGCATTCTCTTTCGTCAGTCATTTTGAATTCCTACGGTGGTTCGTTGAAGATTCTTTGCCTTGATTATCATTTTATTTCATTCGTTCTTTTCAATCCTACCGGTGGTTCATGAAGACCTTCTCAAGTCTGCGATATGTCACTTCTCAATCTTTTTCAACAAGAATAAGTAGTATGAAAAATCCGCTGCTTGTCATCAATTTAATTTGATGAAGGATAAGCATACAATAAATCTTATTCTTATTTCATCCAAGTGAGTAATCCCTTCCTTCGGAGTTTGTTCCTGTTGAATAAATTCTAGTTCTAGGTGCTTTCATCTTTTCTTTCCCGGAGTTCAAAGTTTCCTTGGCCATTTCGTCGGAACCTCCATTGGAATCATCGCAAGGCTCATCTTATTCTTTCATCCTTCAATCTTATCTCGTCATCCTTTTGGTACAGGAGTTCTTCACGGTGGTTCTTCATGATTTAATTCATTCTTCAAGAGTTCATCAAGATTCTTGTTGGAGGAGTTCAAGTATTTTCCTTCTTGCCTTTCAAAGTGCAATTAATTATCCGTATTCTTTTCAAGTGGAGTTTTGCATTTCTTCGTTCTTCTCAGATATTCTAATTCGTTCAACCCTTCCTTCTAAGTTCGTTTCATTCCATTCTTTCAATTCTTCCGGAGGCATTGCGTTGGTCATCTCGTCAAGTGCCATATCTTTGGGTTAAGTTCATGTTCTATTCTTTCCATGTTCAGCCCGAGTATTACCTAAATCCTTTCAGTCTTATTCGTTTCTTACCTTGTTCTAACCGGAGTGGTTTCATAGTCTATCTGATTCCGTGAGTTTTCGAGTCTCGTCATTCTCGTCGTTCCTATCTTTTCTTGAGTGCTCTCGGGTGATTTATGGGACCCCCTTGACAGTTCGCTTTGAATAAAACTCTTCCAGCAAGTCCCAACCTTGGTTTTACCATTTGCCTCACCACCACCTATACCCTTCCCTTGGGTCGGCCAACCCGAGGGTCATCTTTATTTTAGCCCCCCCGGGCCAGTGCTTGTCTAAGTGTTGGTCCGAACCAAGCTGCCTGCGGGGCCACCTCGGGGCAACTTGAGGGTTGGTTTTACTCGTAGCTAGTCTCATCCGGTGTTGCCCTGAGAACGAGATATGTGCAGCTCCTATCGGGATTTGTCGGCGCATCGGGCGGCTTTGCTGGTCTTGTTTTACCATTGTCGAAATGTCTTGTAAACCGGGATTCTGAGTCTGATCGGGTCTTCCTGGGAGAAGGTATACCCTTCGTTGGTCGCGAGAGCTTATCATGGGCTAAGTTGGGACACCCCTGTAGGGTATAATCTTTCGAAAGCCGTGCCTGCGGTTATAGGCAGATGGGAATTTATTAATGTCCGGTTGTAGATAACTTGACACCAGATCCGAATTAAAACGCATCAACCGCATGTGTAGCCATGATGGTCTCTTCATGGCGGAGTCCGGGAAGTGAACACGGTTTTGGGTTATGATTGACGTAAGTAGGAGTTCAGGATCACTTCTTGATCATCGAAAAAATGTAACGCCCCGGATTCGATGTGCTAGGTGTCTGCCAGTTATTCACCGTCGTTGCCATGTCATTTGCCTGCGTGTTGCATTTTATCATGTCACCATGTGCATATCATTTTGGATACATGTTTGTTTCTTGCATCCAAGCATTTTCCCCGTTGTCCGTCTTGCAATCCGGCGCTCCTATGCCCTCCGGCGTTCCCCTTTTTCTCTCCTATTGTGAGCGGGTGTTAAACTTTCTCGGAATGGCCCGAGGTTTGCCAAGCGGCCTTGATACACCACCGGTAGACCGTCTATCAAGTTTCGTGCCATTTGGAGTCTGTTTGATACTCCAACGGTTAACCGCGCAGCCCGAAACCCCCTATTCTCTTGCAGCCTAGCAACCCTGCAAATCAGCCCACTAACCCAGCAAACCCCCCTCCATGCTCTCGGTCGTTCGATCACGATCGTGTGGGCGAAAACCGCTCCTCATTTGGACTCTCCTAGCTCCCAGAATCTATAAATAGGCCTTCCCCGTCCAAATTCGCAGATGAACCCTAGCCATCTTCATCCTCGCACCGCCGGACACGTCCGCCCGCTGCTGGACATGTCCACCGCCGCCTCCGCAACCAACCGCGAGCCGCCACCTGTCCTCCCCAAACATTCCACCGCCGCCGGCCCGCGGAGCCCATCCCGGACCCGCACGGGCCCGGATCCCGCTGCCGCCCGGCCCGCGCCCTCGAGTGAGGCTCGCCTCGCTCCTCCCGCTCGATCCCTTCAGATCAGTAGCGCCTCGCTGCCCTCGTCCCTGCGTCCCCGCTGGTCTTCGCCGGAGCCACCGTGCAAAGCCTCGCCGGAATCTGGTCGCCCTGCCCTGCCACTTCCTTCTTCCTCCCCATCTTGCTCTCTCTCTGCTCTCTCACGATCTCTCTCTCTCCCTCTGTACCAGACTGCAGGGACGCCGTCCTCGCCGGATTCGTCACCTCCGGTCACCTCCAAACCCTCCCCGCCCGGATCCGGCAAGCCCACGCCACCACGGATCCTGAGCCCCGCTGGAGTCCCTGCTCGCCGCCCGGTCCCATTCCTCTTCTTCAACCCCCGACCTGGATCTCCCCCGTCGAGGTGCAGATTTTCTCTAAGTCCCTTAATTCTTGCCTTCTGGTGCTAACATTGACATGTCATATCTCCTAGCATACTGCTCCATTTCGTGCGTATAATATTTCAAATTGTTCGTCTCAACGAGTACTTCATTTCATTCCATTGCATCATGTTCATTTGAGTCCATCTTGATGCCTGAATCATCGTTGCAAGAGTGCTATATGATGTTGTCTGCTGTCTATTAACAGAACATGCTCATTTGTCATTTTTGCCATGTTTGATGTGTGCATCCTATGAGCATGAGTCCTACATGAGTTTTTATCTATGCCATGCCATCTTTACATTGGTGTACGCCATGTAATTTTGTGATCAATGTGGTGACTAGCACAAGCATGCAAACTAGGCTTCATGATGTTGCTGATTTTAATCCCTGTTCTGCTGTTATTTTGATGCCATGTAAACATGATGCTACAGTGAGATCCACGCTTATTTTGAGATACTTCAGTAAGGATGTTTTGAACATATGGTTATCCTCTATCCATTCATGCCACTGTTTGCAATTATGGAGTAGTCTAGCATGTCATTTTTGTGTTCTACTTTTGCTACAAAATGTTTCCTGGCAAATTGTTTACATGTTATTCAATTTTGCCAAGGTTGTTGTAGTTGATCCTTGAATGCTATGAACTTGTTCTTGACTTGGTTTGTTTCATAAACATGTCTTCTTGCTGATGCTATGCTTATCTTGTCATGCAATGACTTGTGGTGAGTGAATTGAGCTTGTTAAGTAGGGTACTTGCTGTTGTTGTTTTGCTAGGCTGAATCTGTTATTTCGTGATGCTATGTAAACCTGCTGCTACAAGTCATTCTATGCGTAATATGGAGATGTTCACTAAGGGTGTTTTGTTCTACATGTTATGCTTTAACCACCCATGCCCCTGGTTGCATTTATAGCTTGTTGTAGATTGTTTTAATCTTGCTCCAAAGTTGCTAAATAATGTTGCTGTCAGCCTGTTAACATTAAGTTCAGTTCTTGCCATGCTTGTTATTAGTGATACATGCACCCTATGAACTTACTCTTGCCATGCTTAGCTTCATAAATATGCCATATTACTGTTGGTTGCCTTGTTATGCCATGTAATGCTCTGTGGTGAGTGGCACAAGCTCACCAACATGCCTACTTATCGTTGTTCCTGCCATGCCCTGTTTGTTGAATCTGTTAACGGAACTTACTATGTTTACGTGGGTGCCATCATATCTTCTGATCCTTTTTGGCTCATGGTCAGTAAAGGACTTTTGTTCTATTTATTTAGTAGTATCATGTCATGCCTTTGTTTGCCATGTTAAGTTCCTGTAACATGTTGTTTGATAGCTCTAAACATTGCAACCTGATGTTATTTCTGCAAAGACTGAAACTGTTAATTATTTGCAATCTTGCCATGTGTGTTTGAGCATGTTCTAGGGATTTCTGGAGATAACTCGGTGTTCATGTTTTGTTATTCTTTACCTGTACATCATGCCCATGCCTTTTGTTTTCTTGTTGAGGTCCTGTAGCATGTTGTTTTGATGCTTGCAAGATGCCTAGTTGCTGTTTTGGACAGATTGTTACTATAACTTGTATAGAGTGTATGTGTGGAACCGTTGCTCCGTTTTGAATGTGCTCAATATGAAACTTGCTTGTTTTTGCATGAAGTTTCATATTATCATGTTGCATTCATGTTTTTAGGTGTTTGTTTGATGTTTGTATGCATTTTGCATCAATGCCATGTTTAACTTGTTTTGCTCATATCTTCTAGGTCGTAGCTCCGAATTAAATGAACTTTATATGTAACTTAACTAGAATCTCGTGTAGATCATCTTGGTGCATCTTAACTTTCTGTTTAACAACTTGAACATAAGGTTTGTTCAGATCTGGACCAATTTCAAAATTTGCATATGAGGACTTACCGGAATTGTTATATGTTATTCCCGGCCTCATTTAAACTTGCCTCAATGTGTTGCTCTTGTTTGCATCATCTCTTGCCATGAGTAGCTTCATGTGGCCTTGTCATGTGTCATGCTTGTTGTGCACCATGCCTTGTATATGTGTGGTTTGTTTACTGTGTTGTGTGCTTCTTCCCGATAGTTCCTGTTTCGTTGCGATCGTGAGGATTCGTTCGTCTACGCTTGGTTCGGCTTCATCCGTTCGTCTTCTTCATGGACTCATTCTTCTTCTTTGCGGGATTTCAGGCAAGATGACCGCTACCCTGGATCTCACTACTATCATTGTTATGCTAGTTGCTTCGTTCTATCACTATGCTGCGCTACCTATCATTTACTCTTCAAGCCTCCCAGATTGCCATGAACCTCTAACCATTGAACACCTTTCCTAGTGAACCGTATTTTGGCTATGTTACCGCTTTGCTCAGCCCTCTTATAGCGTTGCTAATTGCAGGTGAAGTTGAAGATTGCTCCATGGTGCACAGGATTTTGGTTGGGATATCATAATATCTCTTATTTAATTAATGCATCTATATACTTGGTAAAGGGTGGAAGACTCGGCCTTATGCCTGGTGTTTTGTTCCACTCTTGCCGCCCTAGTTTCCGTCATACCAGTGTTATGTTCCCGGATTTTGCGTTCCTTACGCGGTTGGGTGATTTATAGGACCCCCTTGACAGTTCGCTTTGAATAAAACTCCTCTAGCAAGGCCCAACCTTGGTTTTACCATTTGCCTCACCACCACCTATACCTTTCCCTTGGGTCAGCCAACCCGAGGGTCATCTTTATTTTAGCCCCCCCGGACCAGTGCTTCTCTAAGTGTTGGTCCGAACTGAGCTGCCTGCGGCGCCACATCGGGGCAACTTGAGGGTTGGTTTTACTCGTAGCTAGTCTCATCCGGTGTGCCCTGAGAACGAGATATGTGCAGCTCCTATCGGGATTTGTCGGCACAGCGGGAGGCTTTGCTGGTCTTGTTTTACCATTGTCGAAATGTCTTGTAAACCGGGATTCCGAGTCTGATCGGGTCTTCCTGGGAGAAGGTATATCCTTCGTTGATCGCGAGAGCTTATCATGTGCTAAGTTGGGACACCCCTGCAGGGTATAAACTTTCGAGAGCTGAGCCCGCGGTTATGGGCAGATGGGAATTTGTTAATGTCCTGTTGTAGATAACTTGACACCAGATACGAATTAAAACGCATCAACCGCGTGTGTAGCCGTGATGGTCTCTTCTCGGCGGAGTCGGTGAAGTGAACACGGTTTTGGGTTATGATTTACGTAAGTAGGAGTTCAGGATCACTTCTTGATCATTGCTAGCTTCACGACGGTTCCGCTTGCTCTCTTCCGGCTCTTATTTGCGTATGTTAGCCACCATATATGCTTAGTCGCTGCTGCAACCTCACCACTTTACCCCTTCCTTTCCCTTTCAGCTTTGCTAGTCTTGATACCCATGGTAATGGGATTGCTGAGTCCTCGTGGCTCACAGACTACTACAACAACAGTTGCAGGTACAGGTTATGAGATGATCTTGACGCGAGAGTGATGCTTGCTTGCATTGAGTTCTTCTTCTGCTTCTTCGATCAGGGGATAGGTTCCAGGTTGGCAGCCTGGGCTAGCAGGGTGGATGTCGTTTGAGTTTCTGTTTGTGTTTCATCTGTAGTCGGATGATGCTCCTATGTATTGTGATGTTGTATTCGTGTGGCATTGTATGCCTTATGTATGTATCCCCATCTATTATGTAATGTTGATGTAATGATATCCACCTTGCAAAAGCGTTTCAATATGCGGGTCTATCCTTGGTGGGACCTTCGAGTTCCTTTTGGATAGGGTCACATATTGGACGTGACATAATGCAATGACCCTGGTGGGTCCCTAATGTCAGCCTCTCCACGTAGAGTCATCTCCTGATTCCTCTTGGTTGTTGACCATGTTGACAACGCCAGATGGCGGCGGGCACAACGAGCGAACCAAGGCAGAGAACGACAGCGGGGCCTCAGACGGGAACGAACAACAGCCGTGGAAGATGCGGCAGTGTAGTGGCTGGTGGAGGGGAGTACGAGGGCAACAACATGCAACGCAAGCTTACGAATGGTACAAAAATCCCAAGGATTAATTGTTCATCAAATTTTTAGAGAAAACCCAGATTGGACATGGCAGTCACATCTAACCCAACCACTCTTTTTTGCAGTCACAAACGAACAGCTCGGTCTGATCCATAAAATCAACATCTTGTGCAAAAAAATTTATTTCAGGATGACTAGAACTTGTTGTAAATAGAAGCCGAGCACGTTTAGAAGCCCATTTGTCCACCTGAAACTTCTTTTTTGCTGTTCAACGTGTCCGTCCATGAGAAATCTCTTGCGGTAAAACTTAAGCCTCATCGACAATAGTGACCTTGCATTCAATAGGAAGAATTTGACAAAGCTTCTGTTTGCCTGGTTGGATGCATATCCTTCCATCGTTATTGTCGTCAAACGAGTGTCATGAGAACTTAGAAAATCCTCATGCTTATTACACCACCGATTGGTTATATGTTTTGCTCCATGTGGTTGTGCCTAAGTAGACATGAAGATTGTAAACAGTTAAGGTCTGAAAAAAGAGTATGTCAAAAGAATGACAACTGAAAAGTTAATTCAAGTACAATATATAAAGGCTTTCAATGTGCATCAAATCATCACCTCTATATATAAATTCTCCAGAGATTCAAAGCATCGCAGCAGGCCAATTATTATGTTCAGATCAAAAGTAAACATTCTGATATATAAGATCTTGACAGAATCCAGCAGCATTGATAGGCTGTCAATGGACAAACTCTTCATTGAGCATATAACATAATATTAGTGCCCAAAGTGTACTCCAAGATGATATAAAACTTATGCGCACAAATGAAAAATGCAGCTTATGATTACAAATGTGTATATAATAATATACGGTACCTGAAAAAGTGATGAGCCAAACACCAACTCCTTGTGATCATTAAATGGGTCACGAATTACATCCAAGGTTTCCAGTTTGGGCACAGAGACGAAAATTATTTGTGAAGGTTTATAACAATTATCAAGGAGCAACCTTTGAAGTGAATGGGCATCTTCGATGATGAGTTGTTGTCCTTCAAAACAAATTCCAATGCTTTTAAGGTGAGGCGACTTTATTTGGAGATAGCTGATTGGGATTTCTATTCCCAAAACAATTAGCAAGAGCTCAAGGGCAGGTTAACTGGAGTGGATGATGCTGTGCAGTGAGGCCTCTGACAGATAAACCACCACAAGCAAAAGTTTTTTTTAGCAGTGGGAGTCAAAGCATTTGTGCCAGATCGTCTGGTAGATGGCACCGAGTGAAGGTGGCGGTGTGGAGAGGGTGTGGTCACAAATTCTTGGTGTGTTTGTGGTGAAACTTTTGTGGTAATGGTACAACTCAAACTGTTAGAATTTTTCGAATTCAGGGGATGTCAGCCAAGCGTCCATCATGCCGGGTATGGACATCAGGTAGCATGTCGAGATGCAGAGGCATTGAATGGGGCCCTGCTGGTGAGAGGAGACGATGGCTCTGAGGAGCTCAAATTTAGGAATGACAGATATCTGACGACAATCGAGATTGAGGGGCGCGGTGCGCCATAGAGGGCGCCACCGAGTTGAGTGGACTTGTGTGCGGTAGCAATCCTTGGTGGGGAGAAGCGAGATGATCTCCTCAAGGATGACGTCCGGGGGATCGCTGATGTGGTCCATCGGAGATTTTACCGGTTCCTTAGATCCGGGTGGGGGGGGCAGGGGGGCTCGCTGCTTCTCCCCGCGCTACCGGCGGCGGGATCTACCGCTGGCGGGAGCCTCATCTTCTTGGCGCTGGGGCCAGCCGTCTCCATTTTCCTTGTGGGCGTCGCGCTGAGCTCACAGGTTTGAGCAGAGTAGCCAGAGACGAGCCTAGTGGCAGTGCGAGTGGGGAAGGAGGGATGGGGATTTCTGTACGAGTAAAAGAAGAGGAGCATGCACTTTCTGTATGAGTGAGGAAGAAGGTGAGCGGGGGTTTTCTTGACGAGTGAGGAAGATTGGGGAGCGGGAGGAATTGGGGGGAGAAGGAAGCGGGAGGCCGAGTTGTTCATGTTTATAAGGCCCTCTGCACTAACTACTCGCGTTTTCCCAAGAATCACTCTCTTCTTTTGCGTTGCTGCATTGGAGCTGGCGCATGGACTTGGCTGACTGGCTATGCATGCACGATGCATGTGCCCGCCGGCCACTGCATGCGCCTAGTTTGTTACTAGGCCTATTTAATAGGCTGCTATGGAGTAAATTAAGGAGATTTATTTTCTCTGTGTGCATCTTCTTGCTCTTAGCAATTGGCTCATGGGCCTAATAAATCCGGACGGAGGGAGTATAAGTGGAAGCAAGGAGGAAGGAGGGTTTTTCTGGGATTGCCCCCTCTTCAAGAAATATTGGCTTCTCCTTGCAAAAAACAAAAACAAATGGGCTTTAAGATGGATAGGCTTTTGTATCGGCCCAGTCAGCTGCCCGTGTTTCGTACTGGAGGGCCTTGTGCTAGAGGCAGCCCGAAACACTCTCCAGCTTATTACCCATTCGAAAGAAAAAAAGAGACGCCTCCATCTTATGGCTACTCATCGGTAACCTTTTTCAACTTGGCATCCACCAAATTAGAGGATGCGGTACTGGATGCAGACTCTCACATTAGACTAAGCTTCAGAAGATACGGTATGCATACTAACATTCATAAGAACAAAAGTTCAGCATGTTTATGCATCTCAATGATTCACCGTACTATAACCAATACAAAGCTGTGAGAAGGTGTGGAAATAAACAAAATCGGTCGATGCTTCTCTGAGCAAAGGGCCTCCCTGCGCACACATTAATTTCTTGGGCATGCTTGTTTCTTCTCAATGTTGCGAGCACTTTGAGCATGTTGGCAACTCCACAACTAGCTAGCTTCCTCATCTTACAATTGATGTTGATACATTTGCGGCAAACACATGAGGCAATAGAGTTGACTCAACATGAGTCCATATTGTGCAGTTCCCCTGAAATCATCTTCATTGTCCTGAATCTAAAAAGATAGAAAAACAATAGCAATACTTAAACGGTGTTGCAAAATAGTAGCACATATCAATAGGTCGGCATGACAAAACATGATCATCTGGACGAAGGGGATACTGACCTGCCTGAGGAAGATTATATATAATTTCATAAGTCCTTGTTTGATTTCCACCTTTGGCTGCACTGGTTGTTTGCTCCTCCACACATGACAGGATCATTCTGCACTGCAATCAGCAAATCTTCGTCTCCGACTAGTCGTTGAGCAACGACGGCAAAGAGGTGCTACAAGAGATGTGTAGGCACCATTGTGTGCAAGCTTTGCCGTAGCACGACGAACCGAACATCGCCACAGATGGCGCACGCGTCCATGGAACCGAGTGTGTGGGCATGCATGTGTTATTCATGTGCATTCTGCGGCCGAGTGTGTGTACATGCACGTGTTATGTACGTGTGTTGTGTGCTCCATGCCATGCACGTATGTGCATGAGTTGGATCAGATGGAGTTAGTGCGTTGGCGTGTGTACATGCGTGGATGCATGCATCCTGTACATGCATGTCTTGTTGCGTGGTTATCAATATAAACTATAAAACATCTTCAACTTAGCATCCTGATATATCGTCTCTAGTGGTTAGCAAAGAGTTCATGTTCTTTTATTTGTTTATAGGTGAACAGGCGGCAAAAAAATAGGGGAAAGCGCGCAAGGTTCCTTGCAGACGCTCCACCGTGAGGTTCCTTGCTCCTTCTCAGTCGTCGGGAATCTATGTTCTTCAACTCTTTTTTTACGTGAGCTTTGTTCATCCTTTTGCCAACACGCGAGACATCTAGCTAGCATCAAGGTGCACGTGTCATGCAAGAAAATGGAGATAATCAGATAAGCAGTGCGTAAGTGAGTCGTGCACTTCATTGGAACCTACTACGCAATATTTTTTCTCCTCGATGGCACATTAATAGTGCACATACTCAACGACGGAGCACAAGAAAATAGCCATGACATGGTTAGCCCTTTTTTGGAGAGATTACGTACTAAATAACTTTGATGTGTCCGGTCAACTCGCAGAACGACGAGAAGCTTGCTTACTACACCTTCTCCCTTGCCAATGCATGCGCGGTGGCTCACAACACGAGGAGAAACTTTTCCTTACGAGCGATGGACGTGCAACAGTTCATTCGGTGTCAGATTGCCAGAAGTACTACTTTAGAACCATCGACTTCCGGAAGAGGCGAAGAGCCAAGCGCAAGGGCACGTACTAACCTTAGGCTAGGCGTAGTTGGAGTAACATAAGTAGGGGTACCTCCTTTTTTATTGTAGAAACAACCACACATGAATATTGGACGGTAGCATCACACCAACTGAATCAAAAATCGAAACCAACCAATGAACTACTACTACTGGTGAGCGTTTGCTAGTACGTATCATGTATTCCGTCTGTCCATGTATATAGTGCTTAATGCGTTTTCCGAGACTAACATTGGCCCTGTTTGGATCCATGGGTTAGAGTTAGTTTGAGCTAGTCGGGGCTCAAATAGCCCTAAAGTATCCAAGAATGAGGGTTAAATTGGAGCAAGTTGCACCGAACCCACCAAAAAAAAACTATCCCACCCAAGAGGTGCTAATTGGAGATAGTTCTCATTGGGCCCACTGGAAGTTCACTTTCTCTCTCCATCAAGTGCATTTATTGTCAATCTAACCCTGTCACCCTCTTTGGCTATAGTTAGTTCAGGGTTAGTCATGAGTTAGTCTAACCTCTAGCTAAGTAAGACTATCCAAACAGGAGCAGTATAGGACATGCAAGTTGCTCAAAGCATACAGTCAAATTCGTAGGTGAAAGGATCTTTTTTTGAAAAGGGAACATGAAAGGATCTTCGAATGATATAATTTTCAAATTATATAAAATCTTATCAATAGTCAAAGGCATCCACGAAGAATACATTAGGCCCTATATAAAATCTTATCAGTAGTCAAAATCAAGTGTTCTAAACAGGTTCAAAACGAGAAAGTGGACCCACTCACGGCATGGCACGCCTGTCTCCTTTTGTCCTTCGGTCAAAAGCGCTTCCTCTTCTTTGCATAACAATAGAGTACAATACTATATTTTTTAGAATGCTCTTGGCATGTCGCTAACATGTGATGAGTTAACCGACCTCAATAGACAGCAAAAACGCCAGCCCGCCGCACTTTGAGAGAGATGAGGAGCGAGAAGCAATACAGGCTGCTGGATTACTAGAGCTAGGTGTCATACAGATCCAAGAAATATGGTGATAGCGTGGGTTAGCCATGTACTAGTATGATGTAACTACACGGGGCTGTCGTGTTTCGTACTCTTCCAGTTCGCTGTGGAGATGATTGGTTGATTTTATATCACTAAATAATATAAAATATTATGAGTGCAGACGCTCCACCACGAGGTTCCTTGCTCCTTCTCGGTCGTCGGGAATCTATGTTCTTCCACTCTTTTTTTTGACGTGAGCTTTGTTCATCCATTTGCCAACACGCGAGACATCTAGCATCAAGGTGCACGTGTCATGCAATAAAATGGAGATAATCAGATAATCAGTGCGTAAGTGAGTCGTGTACTTCGATGGCACCTAGTACTACGCAATATTTTTTATCCTCGATGGCACGTGAATAGTGCATGTACTCAACGAAAGCGCACGGAATGGTAGCCATGACATGGTCAGCCCTTTTTGGAGAGAGTACGTACTAAATAACTTTGATGTGTCCCGTCAACTCGTAGAACGACGAGAAGCTTGCTTACTACGCCTTCACCCTCGCCACGCATGCGCGGTGGCTCGCAGCACGAGGAGAAACTTTTGCTTACAAGCCACCTGCCCACCTATAGAACCGCCTCGCGCTGGCCAATTCCTCTCCAAACACCTCATGTTTGGATACTTTAGGGCTATTTGAGCCCCAACTAGCTCAAACTAACTCTAACCCATGGATCCAAACAGGGCCAAAGTTAGTCTCGGAAAACATATTAGCTCTATATACATGGACAGATGGAGTACATGACACGTACTAGCAAACGCTCACCGTTGGTAGTAGTTCGTTGGTTGGTTTCGATTTTTGATTCAGTTGATGTGCTGCTACCGCCAATATTCATGTGTGGTTTTTTCTAGAGTAAAAAAAAGGAGCTACTAGTACTTACCGTGGGAAAGGTCAATTGATGGTTGCTGCGCCCGAGCAACTTATTACTCTGGGAATATGGGATTCCCAGCGAATTCAAGTAACACAGACATGATGGTTGCTTCGTCCGAGCAACTTACTGTGGCGAAGGTGGGGCTCCATGATTTGACTGCTCACTAGTCATTACTACTGCGGCGCAACAACCGGGGTGAATCTTTCGCTGCAGTTGTGCACTCAATATTGCTGCATGGCAGGTGGAGCCGGATGAAGGATGTCCCACATGTCGGTGAAACGAAGTTGAATTGTTTCTGGCGTTGCTATCAATCCTTCAGGATTTGTTTATATGTACGCATAATTTTAATGAAATTGTACTGTGATGCTATGAAGGTTTCAACTTTCGTTCCCATAGGAAAAAAGGTTTCAACTTAGGATTCATGTGTCTTGCCTCAAGATTATCTCATTACAACATTCCATCAAATACAAATGAAACTACCATGGCTGCTAATGCATCTCACTAGTTCGCAGATTAGCGCCAATATTCACATCACAATTGAAGACAAAGTTGTGAGAAGGTGTACAAATAAAGAAAAATATATAATTGATCGATGTTGTTCGTAGGCATGGCTCCATTTCCTTGGCACAATGTTCATTGCTTGGAAGCTAGTTTCACCCAGCTCTGTAGCCAAAAAAGAGGTGTATGGAGGACACCACAATCCGATCATTTTGTGCAGCTCCACTAAAATCGAGCGGACCATCCCTGTTTGCAAAGATATCAAGTCAGTGTGATTACAATAATAGTGGAACTAGATGATGAAACATAACACACACAAATAGAAGCCGATCACCTCTATAATCTCTCTTTAGGACTAACTACTTGTTGGAGAAGATTAGGGACGAAGTTGGATGAGGAGGATAGCAAAACCAATCTCCCTTTCTGCAGTCCCATAGTATTGTAAAAACATTGCCCATGTGACATTTTGGCGGAACTGCATAAAACACTCTTAAGAAAAAAGTGATTTGTGCAGTTCACCAAAAGGTCGCAATAGCAACGAGGTGAAAATGGATAGCCCTATTTGCAGAAGGAGGTAGAAAGGAAACAATTACTACCCAATAACACGAGTTGAAGACACATACGCCAACAAAAAAGGAGCATATTCCATGTAATAAGGGAAAGATAGCACATGGTGGTTTATCAAAAAGGGTTTGAGGACGAGATTGCAAGATCGAAAGTACGTCGGCCGAGATACATTTTAAGCAAACAACTAAAGAAGATCCACATGCAACAACGTGGGAAGATGGGCAATAGAGCAAGGCCGGAGGAAGCTATACCCGAGGGTCATCGGGATGTTACTAGGAGGGCGCCGGCTGCCGGGATCTGCCCATACTGCGGCAGCGAGCAAGTGGCGAAGGCCCTACCGCGCCGGAGCTTGGTCAGAGAGAACGGCGGGTACCGCAGATCGGGACTTGCTGCCTCAACACCGTCGAACAGAGAGACGATGCACATCCTCCCTTTTCGCGGGCGGACGGGATGCAGATGGATCATTGACCAACAATGAGAGAGAGAGGCCACTGCCGCCTTGTGTGCGATGGTGTGACAAGAAACAAACCCATATTTCCATTTCCCCCATGGCAATCGTTTTATACTCTGTACGTGCCATTGAGAATATATAACTTTATTTAATACTAACACGTCAAGTCGAACTTTGTTCCGTCTAGGCGGGGTACCCAACCCTCCTTCGAGTAAACAACCGCTACACGCGTCAAATTATCACATGGGCTGCCTTTTCGTACAGAAACGAACTCCACCGTGTACCTGCGCGGGTGTGGCCGGGAACGAGATGTGAGTATGAGTGTCCTGCATGCAACTCTTCTTTAGGTGGAGGTACATACGTGGGAGGGTGTGAGAGATATGGTTTGTGCGAAACAAAGGCAATGTGTCGATGATATCTCAAACAAAAAAATGCAACTTATGCAATGTGTGTGAAACAGAGTCATGGACGTCAGATATTGATAGAATTGAAAACAGGGATGAAGTGTGTGGCTGCGCGATCGATAAAGAGTGTCATCAAATTTGTGTTTGCCCACGTCAAAGATACATGGCAGCTGGCCTACTGGAATTTGAGAGGGCGGAGGTGCAGTTTTTCTCTTTGGCATGGATACCTACCTACAACGTTCGACTATCAGTGTGTGTGTGGGGGGGGAGGGGGTAGAGACCGATCGACTAGTATATGTGTGGGGAAGGAGAGAGACCTAGCTATGTATTGAGGGAGATCGATCGGCATCCATGGATATGTGTAGCAGAGGAATAAGGTTGGGAGAAAGACAAAGGTAGAGTGTCGGAGGGTTGGTGGCGGAGTGGCGTCTCACAAATTGTGGGAGAGGCTTGCTAGAAAAATGGAGGGTACGAGTGCAATATCAATAAGAGGGGACGGGGGATGTCTGTCTGTCTATGCACGTGCGTGTGAGAGACGGGTCGGGAGGTATGCAAGGATGATGAGGGGAGACGATATGGTTGTGGTAAGCATACGTAACTAGATAGGAAGATCAACCGCCGTGTGTCCGAGAAAGGGAGAGACATAACTAGCGAGGTAAGTGTATCGGTGCGTGGGGAAAACGAATTATAGTCGACCTGGCTATATGTAGGGAGATCGGTACGTATACATGCATGCATCTGTTAGAAGCAAATAAGGTCCGGAGAGACAAACAGGGGGAGAGGGGTGCAGCTAGGAGGTGGTGCGAGAGGCCTACCATGTCGAGGGAGGAGGAGTGTGCGAGTATGAGATCAATGAAAAGAGGGGCAGGAGTGTACACCTGCGTGGAACCATATTGGACATAGGGGGGCATGGACGGTGAGAAGAGAAGAGGGGAAGTATATATGTGTTTGTGGTAGGCACACTTGGCTAGAGAGATATATCGACCGGTGTGTGCCGGAAAGAAGGAGTCGGGGGGGCTATGATACGTCCATTTTGCATCATGCTTTTATATCAATATTTATTGCATTATGGGCTGTTATCACACGTTATGTCACAATACTTATGCCTATTCTCTCTTATTTTACAAGGTTTACATGAAGAGGGAGAATGCCGGCAGCTAGAATACTAGGCTGGAAAAGGAGCAAATATTAGAGACCTATGCTGCACAACTCCAAAAGTCCTGAAACTCCACGGAAATCATTTTTGGAATTAATAAAAAATACTGAGTGGAAGAAATACCAGAGGGGGGCCACCCACCGTCCACGAGGGTGGGGGGCGCGCCCCCTGCCTCATGGGCCCCATAACAGCCCTCCGATGACCATCTTCTGCTATATGAAGTCTTTTACCCGGGACACAATCATAAGAAAGCTTTCGGGACGAAACACCGCCACCACGAGCCGTAACGTTGGAGAAACCAATCTAGGGCTCCGGCAGAGCTGTTCTGTCGGGGAAACTTCCCTCCGGGAGGGGGGAATCTTCACCATCGTCATCACCATCGATCCTCTCAGCGGGGGAGGGTTAATCTCCATCAACATCTTCACCAGCACCATCTCCTCTCCAACCCTAGTTCATCTCTTGTATCCAATCTTTATCCCAAAACCTCAGATTGGTACATGTGGGTCATTAGTAGTGTTGATTCCTCCTTGTAGTTGATGCTAGTTGGTTTATTCGGTGGAAGATCATATGTTCATATCCTTTATGCATATTAATACCCCTCTGATTATGAACATGAATATGATTTGTGAGTAGTTATGTTTGTTCCTGAGAACATGGGAGAAGTCTTGTATAAGTATTTTGTGAATTTGGTATTCGTTCGATATTTTGATGAGATGTATGTTGTCTCTCCTCTAGTGGTGGTATGTGAATATCGACTACATGGCACTTCACCATTTTTTGAGCCTAGAGGAAGGCATTGGGAAGTAATAAGTAGATGATGGGTTGCTAGAGTGACAGAAGCTTAAACCCTAGTTTATGTGTTGCTTCGTAAGGGGCTGATTTGGATCCATATGTTTCATGCAATGGTTAGGTTTACCTTAATACTTCTTTTGTAGTTGCAGATGCTTGCAATAGGGGTTAATCATAAGTGGGATGCTTGTCCAAGGAAGGGCAGTACCCAAGCACCGGTCCACCCACATAATGAAAGTAACGAACGCGAATCATATGAGCGTGATGAAAACTAGCTTAACGATAATTCCCATGTGTCCTCGGGAGCGCTTTTCTCTATATAAGAACTTGTCCTAGCTTGTCCTTTGCTACAAAAAAGATTAGGCCATCTTGCCGCACCTTATTTACTTTTGTTACTTGTTACCCGTTACGAATTACCTTATCACAAAACTATCTATTACAGATAATTTCAGTGCTTGCAGAGAATACCTTACTGAAAACCGCTTGTCATTTCATTCTGCTCCTCGTTGGGTTCGACACTCTTACTTATCGAAAGGACTACAATAGATCCCCGACACTGGTGGGTCATCAAGACTCTTTTCTGGCACTGTTGCCGAGGAGTGAAGCGCCTTTGGTAAGTGGAACTTGGTAAGGAAAAAATTATATAGTGTGCTGAAATTTAGTGTCACTTGTTACTATGGAAAATAATCCTTTGAGGGGCTTGTTCGGGGTATCTTCACCCCGACCAGTAGAGCAAAGAGTTGCTCCTCAACCTACTGAACCTACTGAAAATGTTTACTTTGAAATTCCTTCGGGTATGATATAGAAACTGCTAGCTAATCCCTTTACAGGAGATGGAACATTGCATCCCGATTTGCACCTAATCTATGTGGATGAAGTTTGTGGAATATCTAAGCTTATAGGTATGCCCGACGATGTTATCAATAATAAGGTCTTCCCTTTATCTTTGAAGGGAGAGGCATTGACATGGTATTGGTTGTGTGATGATATGGGATCATGGAACTACACCCGATTGAAATTGGAATTTCACCAGAAGTTTTATCCTATGAATCTTGTTCATCGTGATCGTAATTCTATATATAATTTTTGGCCTCGCGAAGGAGAAAACATCGCTCAAGCTTGGGTGAGGCTTAAGTCAATGTTATATTCATGCCCCAATGATGAGCTCTCAAGAGAAATGATTCTTGAAAAATTTTATGCTCGACTTTCTCTCAACAATCGCTCCATGCTCGATACTTCTTGTACTGGTTCCTTTATGACGAAGACTATTGAATTCAGATGGGATTTATTGGAAAAAATTAAACGCAACTCTGAAGATTGGGATCTCGACAATGGTAAGGAGTCAGGTATGACACCTATGTTTGATCGTTTTAAATCTTTTATGGATACCGACGTTTTCCATGAATTTAGCACTAAAGATGGACTTGACTCTGAGATAGTAGCTTCTTTCTATGAATCATTTGCTACTCATGTTGATCTCCTAAGGAGAAGTGGTTTAAATATAATCCTCCCACTGAAGTAAAAGTAGTTGCACCTATTAAAGTTGAAGAAAAGACTATCACTTATAATGATCCTATTGTTCCTACTACTTATATTGAGAAACCACCTTTCCCTGTTAGGATAATGGATCGTGCTAGAGCTTCAACTGTGGTTTGTAAGAGTAATACTAGAACACCTACACCACCTGAGCAAATTAAAGTTCAACCTAGTGTTGTTATGGTTAAAGATCTCTTGGCTGATAATATTGATGGGCATGTTATTTATTTCTGTGATGAAGCTGCTAGAATTGCTAGACCTGATACTAAGAATAAACATAGACCTGTTGTAGGCATGCCTATTATTTCTGTTAAAATAGGAGATCATTGTTATCATGGCTTATGTGATATGGGTGCTAGTGCTAGTGCAACACCTCATTCCTTATACAAAGAAATTATGCATGATATTGCACCTGCAGAGATAGAAGAAATTGATGTTACAATTAAGCTTGCAAATAGAGATACTATTTCACCAGTTGGGATTGTTAGAGATCTTGAAGTCTTGGGTGGGAAAGTTAAATATCCTGCTGATTTTCTTGTTCTAGGTTCCCAACAAGATAGCTTTTGTCCTATTATATTTCATAGACCCTTCTTGAATACTGTTAATGCTAAGATAGACTGCGAAAAGGATGTTTTTACTATTGGTTTGGGGGATATATCTCATGAGTTTAATTTTGCTAAATTTGGTAGACAACCCCATGATAAAGAATTGCCTGGTAAGGATGAAATTACTGGTCTTGCTTCTATTGCCGTGCCTCCTAATGATCCTTTAGAACAATATTTGCTAGACCATGAAAATGATACGTTTATGAATGAAAGAAGGGAGATAGATGAAGTATTCTTTAAACAGGGACCTATTTTGAAACCCAACTTGCCTGTTGAAATTCTAGGGGATCCCCCTCCACCCAAGGGTGATCCCATGTTTGAGCTTAAACCACTGCCTGATACTCTTAAATATGCTTATCTTGTTGAAAAGAAGATATATCTTGTTATTATTAGTGCTCACCTTTCAGAGTAGGAAGAGGAGAAATTATAAAATACTCTGAAGAAGCACCATGCTGCTATTGGATATACTCTTGATGATCTTAAGGGCATTAGTCCCACTCTATGCGAACACAAAATAAAATTGGAAAAAGATGCCAAACGAGTTATTGATCACCAACGACGGTTAAATCCTAAGATGAAAGAAGTTGTAAGGAAGGAAATACTAAAGCTCCTGGAGGCAGGTATACTTTATCCCGTTGCTGATAGTCAGTGGGTAAGGCCTGTCCATTATGTCCCTAAGAAGGGAGGTATTACTGTCGTTCCTAATGATAAAGATGAATTGGTCCCACAAAGAATTGTTACAGGTTATAGGATGGTAATTGATTTCCGCAAATTAAATAAAGCTACTAAAAGGATCATTACCCTCTTCCTTTTACTGATCAAATGCTATAAAGATTATCTAAACATACACATTTTTGCTTTCTAGATGGTTACTCTGGTTTCTCTCAAATACCTGTGTCAGTAGAGGATCAAGAAAAGACCAGTTTTACTTGCCCTTTCGGTACTTTTTCTTATAGACATATGCCTTTTGGTTTATGTATGCACCTACTATCTTTCAAGGATGCATGATGGCTATATTTTCTGACTTTTGTGCAAAGATTGTTGAGGTTTTCATGGATGATTTCTCCGTTTATGGATCTTCTTTTGATGATTAATTGAGCAACCTTGATCGAGTTTTGCAGAGATGCAAAGATACTAGTCTTGTCTTGAACTGGGAGAAGTGCCACTTTATGGTTAATGAAGGCACTATCTTGGGGCATAAAATTTCTGAAAGAGGTATAGAAGTTTATAAAGCTAAAGTTGATGCTATTGAAAAGATGCCGTGTCCTAAAGACATTAAAGGTATAAGAAGTTTCCATGGTCATGCCGACTTTTATAGGAGGTTCATTAAGGACTTCTCTAAAATCTCCAGGCCTCTGACTAATCTCTTACAAAAAGATATTCCTTTTGTCTTTGATGATGATTGTGTAGAAGCATTTCAAATACTTAAGAAATCTTTGATTCCTACACCCATTGTTCAGCCACCTGATTGGAATTTACCCTTTGAAACTATGTGTGATGCTACTGATTATGCTGTAGGTGCTGTTCTAGGACAAAGAGTTGATAAGAAACTAAATGTTATTCAATATGCTAGTAAAAGTCTAAACAGTGCCTAGAGAAATTATGCTACTACTGAAAAAGAATTCTTAGTAGTTGTATTTTCTTGTGATAAGTTTAGACCTTATATTGTTGACTCTAAAGTAATTGTTCACACTGATCATGCTGCTATTAAATATCTTATGGAAAAGAAAGATGCTGAACCGAGACTTATTAGACGGGTTCTCTTGCTACAAGAATTTGATTTGCATATTATTGATAGAAAGGGAGCTGAGAATCCCGTTGTGGACAACTTTTCTAGGTTAGAGAATGTTCTTGATGACCCACTATCTATTGATGATAACTTTCCTGATGAACAATTAGCTGTCATAAATGCTTCCCGTACTGCTCCATGGTATGCTGATTATGCTAATTACATTGTTGCTAAATTTATACCACCTAGTTTACATACCAGCAAAAGAAAAAAAATTCTATGATTTAAGACATTACTTCTGGGATGACCCACACTTTTATAAAAAGGAGTAGATGGTGTTATTGGACGTTGTATACCTGAGCATGAACAGAAAGAGATCCTACGCAAGTGTCACTCCGAGTCTTATGGAGGACACCACGCTGGAGATAGAATTGTGCACAAGGTATTGCAATCCGATTTTTATTGGCCTACTCTCTTCAAGGATGCCCGTAAGTTTGTCTTGTCTTGTGATGAATGTCAAAGAATTGGTAATATTAGTAGACGTCAAGAAATGCCTTTAAATTATTCTCTTGTTATTGAACCATTTGATGTTTGGGACTTTGATTATATGGGACCGTTTCCTTCCTCTAATGGGTATACACATATTTTAGTTGCTGTTGATTACGTTACTAAGTGGGTAGAAGCTATTCCAACTAGTAATGCTGATCATAACACCTCTATTAAGATGCTTGAAGAAGTTATTTTTCCGAGGTTTGGAGTCCCAAGATACCTAATGACTGATGGTGGTTCACATTTTATTCATGGTGCTTTTCGTAAAATGCTTGCTAAGTATGATGTTAATCATAGAATTGCATCTCCATATCACCCACAGTCTAGTGGCCAAGTAGAACCGAGTAATAGAGAGCTTAAGTTAATTTTTCAAAAGACTGTTAATAGATCTAGAAAGAATTAGTCCAAGAAACTTGATAATGCATTATGAGCTTATAGAACTGCATATACAAATCCTATGTGTATGTCTCCATATAAATGGTTTATGGAAAAGCATGTCACTTACCTCTCAAACTAGAGCATAAGGCATATTGGGCCATTAAAGAGCTCAATTATGATTTCAAACTTGCTGGTGAGAAGGGGTTATTTGACATTAGCTCACTTGATGAATGGAGAACTCAAGCCTATGAGAATGCCAAGTTGTTTAAAGAAAAAGTTAAAAGATGGCATGACAAAAGCATACAAAAGTGTGAGTTTAATGTAGGTGATTATGTGTTACTTTTCAACTCTCGACTAAGATTTTTTGCAGGAAAACTTCTCTCTAAATGGGAAGGGCCTTATGTTATTGAGGAGGTCTATCGTTCGAGTGCCATAAAAATCAACAACTTTGAAGGCACAAATCCGAAGTGGCGAACGGTCAAAGGATCAAACATTATATCTCAGGTAATCCTATAAATGTTGAAACTAATGTTATTGAAACCGTAACCCTGGAGGAATACATAAGGGACACTTTCCAGAATGTTCAGACTCCGAAAAGGAATAGGTACGTGGTACAGTAAGTAAACCGACTCCAAAACAGTTCTAATAGCAATTTTTCTCCGTTTTGGAATATTTAAGAAAATAGGAAAATAAGTAGCCCTAGAAGGACATGAGGCGTCCACGAGGGTGGAGGGCGCGCCCTACCCCCCCTGGGCGTGCCCCCAAGCCTCGTGGACACCTCATGTGCTCTCCGGACTCTGTTTTCTTGCACGATATTTCTTTTGGTCGATAAAAATTCATTATATGATCTTCCAAAGGTTTTGACCACCGTACCACGACGAAATCCTCTGTTTTTGTCTTGAGCTGTTTCTGTTGCAGATTAGAGCAATATGTCGTCCCAGGATTCGGAGGCAGAAAGCTATGTGGCTGATTACTTTGCAGACCCAAAGGTCTATGGGGACTTGGAGCATTATGGTTGGACCACTAAGGAAGAAGAAGACTACGAGCCTAAGGTAAAGGAGGAAACGAGCTCAGATGAAGATGAAGTCCCATTACCTCAACCTGGGGACATGCATGTGGAGTTTAAAAAGTCAAGCCTCCCTGATAGAGCAAAGAAACCTAAGATCGAGTTTATCCCTTTTCGTCTCTTGCAGGAGAACAAACAGGAACTATGCAAAAGGATATTAAGCCTTGAGCGAGAGATCGATGATCTAAGGGAGAAAAATTCCATCCTTAAGCGCAAATTAAGGGAGAATCCTGCATCATCAACAACTCCATCATCACTACCTCCGAAGAAGGAGACAGAAACACATGGGTATGGGCACTCCCCTTGGCAACTGCCAAGCTTGGGGGAGGTGCCACAGTATCGTATCACCATCCCACTCCTATATTTATCGTTTTACTTAGTTCGATCATTTTAGTAATATCTTGAGCTAGTAGAATAATGTTTTGGTATGATCTAGTTTTGAGTTTTGCTTTATGATCCCTCTATGTAATTGAGTTCGTAAGCTATATAAGAAAGATGAGTCAAGGGCTTTGCTATCTTGCTATGATCTTGAGGGAATAAAAGAAAGAAAAAAATAAAAAGAAATAAAAGAGATGATATTGATCTTATGGAGAGTAATGACTTCACATATAAAGAGTATGATGATTAAAAGTTGTTGAGAGTTGACAAACACAGTTTTGGTCATCGTTGCAATTAATAGGAAGTAATAAAGAAAGAGAGGTTTTCACTTATATATATATATATACTATCTTGGGCATCTTTTATGATTGTGAGTACTCATTAAAATATGACATGCTAAAGAGTTGATGTTGGACAAGGAAGACAACATAATGGGTTATGTTTTCTTATATCCAAAATAAAGTATATTGTCATGGATCATCCAACATGTTGAGATTGCCTTTCCCTCTCATGCTAGCCAAATTCCTTGCATCAAGTAGAGATACTACTTGTGCCTCCAAATATCCTTAAACCCAGTTTTGCCATGAGAGTCCACCATATCTACCTATTGATTGAGTAAGATCCTTCAAGTAAGTTGTCATGTTCCATGCAATAAAAATTGCTCTCTGAATATGTATGACTTATTAGTGTGGAGAAAATAAGCTTTATATGATCTTGTGATGTGGAAGCAATAAAAGTGACGGACTGCATAATAAATGTTCGTATCACAAGTGACAATATAAAGTGACGTTCTTTTCAATTAAGATTTCATGCATCCAACCAAAAAGCACATGACAACCTCTGCTTCCCTCTGCGAAGAGCCTATCTTTTACTTTTCTCTTATGCATTATGCAAGAGTCATGGTGATCTTCACCTTTCCTTTTTACATTTTATCCTTTGGCAAGCACCTCATGTTGGAAAGATCCTGATATATATATCCAATTGGATGTAAGTTAGCATGAACTATTATTGTTGACATTACCCTTGAGGTAAAAGGTTGGGAGGCAACACTATAAGCCCCTATCATTCTCTGTGTCTGATTAAAACTCCATACCCATAAGTATCCCGTGAGTGTTAGCAATTGTGAAAGACTAAATGATAGTTGAGTATGTGGACTTGCTAAAAAGCTCTTATATTGACTCTTTTTGATGTTACGATAAATTGTAATTGCTTCAATGACCGATGTTATAGTTTGTTGGTTCTCAATGAAGTTTCTGATTCATATTTGACATTGTGAATAGATTATTACTTGAGCATAAGAAATCATATGACAAAATATATATATGTTGCTGTTATAACAATGATCATGATGCCCTCATGTCCGTATTTTATTTTATCGAGACCTCTATCTCTAAACATGTGGACATATTTTTCGATTTCGGCTTCCGCTTGAGGACAAGCGAGGTCTAAGCTTGGGGGAGTTGATACGTCCATTTTGCATCATGCTTTTATATGGATATTTTTTGCATTATGGGTTGTTATTACACGTTATGTCACAATACTTATGCCTATTCTCTCTTATTTTACAAGGTTTACATGAAGAGGGAGAATGCCGTCATCTGGAATTCTGGGCTGGAAAAGGAGCAAATATTAGATACCTATTCTGCACCAACTCCAAAAGTCCTGAAACTCCACAGAAGTCATTTTTGGAATTAATAAAAAATACTGAGTGGAAGAAATACCAGAGGGGGTCCACCCACCGTCCACGAGGGTGGGGGCGCGCCCTACCCCCCTGGGCGCACCCCCTGTCTCGTGGGCCCCCTGGCAGCCCTTCGGTGACCATCTTCTGCTATATGAAGTCTTTTACCCTGGACAACATCATAAGCAGGCTTTCGGGAGAAACACCGCAGCCACGAGGCGGAACCGTGGCGGAACCAATCTAGGGCTCCAGCAGAGTTGTTCTGCCGGGGAAACTTCCCTCCGGGAGGGAGAAATCATCACCATCGTCATCACCATCGATCCTCTCAAAGGGAGGGGGTCAACATCCATCACCATCTTCACCAGCACCATCTCCTCTCAAACCTTGTTCATCTCTTGTATCCAATCTTTGTCCCAAAACCTCAGATTGGTACCTGTGGGTCACTAGTAGTGTTGATTACTCCTTGTAGTTGATGCTAGTTGGTTTATTCGGTGGAAGATCATATGTTCAGATCCTTTATGCATATTAATACCCCTCTAATTATGAACATGAATATGATTTGTGAGTAGTTACGTTTGTTCCTGAGGACATGGGATAAGTCTTGCTATAAGTAGTCATGTGAATTTGGTATTCGTTCGATATTTTGATGAGATGTATGTTGTCTTTCCTCCAGTGGTGTTATGTGAAAATCGACTACATGACACTTCACCATTGTTTGGTCCTAGAGGAAGGCATTGGGAAGTAATAAGTAGATGATGGGTTGCTAGAGTGACAGACGCTTAAACCCTAGTTTATGCTTTGCTTCGTAAGGGGTTGATTTGGATCCATATGTTTCATGCTATGGTTAGGTTTACCTTAATACTTTGTTTGGAGTTGCGGATGCTTGCAATAGGGGTTAATCATAAGTGGGATGCTTGTACAAAGAAGGGTAGTACCCAAGCACCCGTCCACTCACATATCAAATTATGAAAGTAATGAACGCGAATCATATGAGCGTGATGAAAACTAGTTTGACGATAATTTCCATGTGTCCTCGGGAGCACTTTTCTCTATATAAGAACTTGTCCAGGCTAGTCCTTTGCTACAAAAAGGATTGGGCCATCTTGTTGAACCTTATTTACTGTTGTTACTTGTTACCCGTTATGAATTACCTTATCACAAAACTATCTGTTACCGACAATTTCAGTGCTTGCAGAGAATACCTTACTGAAAAACTGCTTGTCATTTCCTTCTGCTCGTCGTTGGGTTTGACACTCTTACTTATCGAAAGGACTGCGATAGATCCACTACACTTGTGGGTCATCAGCCTACACATACTGTGGGTGAACGACCTAAAGAGAAATAAGGAACATGCGCGATGGAGGGGACGCCGAGGGAGGGTGAGAGGGGGGCGGGCGTGTGCATGCATGATAGAAAGTTAGCGCCAGCTTGCTACAAATAGAAGAGGATAGTCAAGGTGTAAAAGACGAACAAAGATCATAATTTATTATAAAAAAGTGGATACGGATACTTGAAGGAGATATCATAATGTAGAACATTGATTATAATTTTGTCTAATGTGTGGCTTTTGCAGCTCAGGGCTAAATACTTGTCATAACGTAGGGGCCGGGCACTATACTTTGTGTCATAAACACAGTGTTTGTATGGAACAGGGTTTATATTATGAATATATAGTTAGTACATCAAATGTACTATTATTTGGAATCAACATCAAGTGTATTCAAAAATATAATACGAGTTCATATAGTACACATCGTTCATATCTATCTCTATAGTAATCATGTGGTGTGTTATTAAGTAATACACGAATAATGGTTGAAGTTGGCAACAATCATGATTGTAGATTCTTATTGAAATAGAGAAACGAATTCAAATTCAGTTTGAATTGCACCAGTAGTATAAACATGTGGAATGCACTAAAAAGTTGGTATGAGTAGGTTACATGCATTATACAGCCAGCAAAAAATTTTAATTAGACATAACATGGATTCATACTCCCTCCTTCCATCTATATAGGGTGTAATGCGTTTTTTAAGATCACCTTTGACTATTGACAAGATTAATAGTACATGACATGCACAATGTGGAAATTATATCATTGAAAGCTCCTTTCACACACGAATTTAACGGTGTGCTTTGTGTAAGTTGCATGTCATATATTATTGCTGTAATATTTGGTCAAAGTTAGCATCAAAAACGCATTAGGCCCTATATAGATGGAAGGAGGGAGTAGCATTGAATAGAATTTGTATAGTAAAATGGGACAAGAATCCCTCTTTTGTGTGGTGTGAATAGTTTTATTTTTTTCGTTTTCTTTTGTTGAGGGAAGTGCAAATTGATTTGGTATGTACAAGTACAATATTACACATTCGGCTTGTCCCTAAAATTCAACCCACGCCGTGTTATATCCTGAAAATTCAGATATCGTGCTCCCAAAACCGGCGCCTTCACAACCCGCTCCTTGCTATCCCAAAATTACAACGCGCGCGAAAACTCCCTCGAGCTGCCAAATCCCGACACACGAAATCCCCCTTCTAACCCTGAGCCGAAAGGACCGCTAGTTCAAATCGGTGGGGGTACTTTTGTAACACACCCTACATTTTGGACAAGCTCGTCCCTAAGTCATGGTTCACCCCCTCCCATGACCTCCTTTTCGCCATTCGAAATCCCAGGATGCCATAACCTCTCTGCTCGAGCCGCGAAACCCCACCCTCCTCCGTCCGCCACCTCACCGCTGCCCAGTTGGAGTCTCTTCCCCGACGATGTCATCCACCGCAACAACTAGACATCCCTCGTCCACCTCCCCGGATGAGGATCCATCGTCCATCTTGTTGTCTCGCTAGTTTAGCCGCTCCGTCCTCCACCCGCAAGGAGCTGCTCCAACGATCGACTCGTCTATCACGGCTGCTCCATCCCCACAATGCCGCCTTAACCTGCTCCACCGGAACCGCATCATCCTCACCGACTCCTCGGGCGAAGCCAAGGCCTACTCGGTGCACCTTCTCCTTAACTCGACCTCCCGGCATCAACGGTGCTCCATCCCGCACCCCCATGGAGTGGATACCTTGAAGCCGGCGCCGCGAGTGACATCTCCACGACGGCTCTACCCAGTGCGAGCCCCCTTCCGCGGCGGCGTCCATACCGGCCGGATCTGCTGCTGCTGCTCCGGCTCTCCCTTGCTCGCTCGCACTACTGTTGGTGCTCTGGCTCGCTTGCTCGCTCGCCCAGCTGTTGCTTGTGCTCCGGCTCTCGCTCGCTCGCTTGCCCAGTTGCTACTGCTCCGGCTTTCACTCGCTCGCTTGTGTTGTTGCTGCTGCTCCGGCTCTCGCTCGCTCGCTCGCGCAGCTGCTGCTGCTCCGGCTCTCGCTGGCTCGCTTACACTGCTGCTGCTACTCTCCCCCTCGCTCGTGCTGCTGCTCTGCTCCGATTTAGCTACACTTCAGTCGACTGAATCGACTTTGGGTCAGTCGATTTTTAGGGGGTGGGGGGGCTTGCTGGAGTTAAGGAATAACCACACGCAGCAGGGAGGGGGATTCGCCGGAGAGGTACCCCACTATCTATCTTAGGGTTCAGGGTGGGGGCGGGGGGCCTAGAGGGCTGGCTGGGGCGGCGGCGGACCGGTGGTGGGGAGTTGTTTCGGGGCGGTGAGGCGGCGCTAGGGCCGGTGGTTCGGCCGGTGGTGGCTGGCGGCTCAGGGGGATGTAGGTTGAAGATGAACTGCAGGCCCTTCGTAAACTACATGTCAAGTGCCTCTCTGCTACCATTGCGTTCAATTTCGAAAGTAACATTCAGATTCCACAGTAAATTTTAGTTTCAACAGTTAAGTTCAGAGTCAACAGTTTTTACCTCATCTATTGTAGTGAGGTGGTTTTTGGTGATGTAGATTTTACATCTATTTTACATCATCTACTAGAGATGCTATTAGAATCCCACTTGAGATTAATAATTTTTGTCTTGTGCTGCTTCAGCCTTGACGTCTTATGACTCACCGGAGCTGCTCCAATGACAGAACGATCCATCACAACAGAGCAATGCCTTGGACACCGTCTACAGATTCCTCAGATCTTCCTCCACACCTACGACAACCCCCTCTGCCTCAACTTCTTCAGTGACCAACCCAATGATGCTGAGGTCGACACGGCTACGACAAAGAGGTTGTACACTTGTTGCATTACTTATTACTGTACATTCATGTCGATCCATTAGGGCTATATCGGTTCAACGGAAAAACACAGAAATAGGGAATTTTCCTATGGCACTCTACAATTCAATTATTCATGCATTTTGTTGAAAGGAATGGAGCAAAATGTCCACCTGGACCTACTTTTCAAAATCCTATGCATGAAAACAAGACCAAGTGCGTTACTGGAAGAATACCATTCTAACTGTACACACTTTCATATGGTTTCACTTTATTTTGGCCATGTTTCTTTGCATTCCTCTGCTCTTCCAATTCCTATGAACCAAACACCCAAGTTGATAGAAATCCAGTGTTTACTAATGCTCTGTTTACCATGTGCATTCCTATCCTATTCCGGTATTTTTCCTATCCCTGTGTTTTTAGAATCATGCAAGCCAAATGAGCCCTTACAGAATTACTTCAGTTGCAGGTAGGTGAAGAAGGGAACTTTGTGTGGTTTGTCCTGCTCCTGCCACGATGTCGTCCACCTCACCTGAGCTGCTCCATCGACAGAAGCATCGACCAAACTAGACATCATGACTCCTGACCGACTTTCGCCGCCTCAGATCTCCTTCCCTATCGCCGGCACCCACCGCAACGACATCACCATCATCGACTCAGCAGATGAACCTGAGGAGTACACAGGTCCACAAGAGAGGTCGCAGTCTTTTGTTTCTGCTTATGTTATGCATTGCTTAAAATTACCTGCTACTTTATCCTCCTGTTCATCTTTAGACTCCAAGTCAGGTCCAAATTAATGTTCAAACTTGAGTTCTAAATTAGTTGTGGGGCACATGTCGAGGCAGCAACGAATAGTATCTCTGTCTAATATCTAGTTCACCTAGGGTATGCCTATGTTGTTCATCTTGGGTGGGAAACAAATAGTAAAGCAATCATCATCTATCTTTTTATTAAATTAAAGCAATCATCAGCCTGCTATCATTATTTTTGGATCCATCCACTGGTTGTTACCATCACTCTAAATTTCTGCATGCTCTTCTTACATAATCTCACCATATTTTTTTCATATGCATGTCAGATATTGTACACAATTGATATGTCCATTTTGCATCATGCTTTTATATCGATATTTATTGCATTATGGGCTGTTGTTACATGTTATGTCACAATACTTATGGCTATTCTCTCTTATTTTACAAGGTTTAACATGAAGAGGGAGAATGCCGGCAGCTGGGATTCTGGGCTAGAAAAGAAGCAAATATTGGAGACCCATTCTGCACAGCTCCAAAAGTCCTGAAACACCACGAAAGTCATTTTTGGAATTAATAAGAATTATTCAGCAGAAGAAATACCTGAGGGGGCCACCCACCATCCACGAGGGTGGGGGGCACACCCACCCTTACAGGGCGCGCCCCCCAGCCTCGTGGGCCCCCTGGCAGCCCTTCGATGGCCATCTTCTGCTATACGAAGGCTTTTACCCTGGAAAAAAAATCATAAGCAAGCTTACGGGACGAAACTCCGCCGCCACGAGGCGGGACAAATCTAGAGCTCCGGCGGAGCTGTTCTGCCAAGGAGACTTCCCTCTGGGAGGGGGAAATCATCATCATTGTCATCACCAACAATCCTATCATCAGGAGGGGGTCAATATCCATCAACTTCTTCACCAGCACCATCTCCTCTCAAACCCTAGTTCATCTCTTGTACCCAATCTTTGTACCAAAACCTTAGATTGGTACCTGTGGGTTGCTAGTAGTGTTGATTACTCCTTGTAGTTGATGCTAGTTGGTTTATTTGGTGGAAGATCATATGTTCAGATCCTTAATGCATATTAATAATCCTCTGATTATGAACATGCTTATGCTTTGTGAGTAGTTACGTTTGTTCCTGAGGACATGGGTGAAGTCTTGCTATTAGTAGTCATGTGAATTTGGTATTCGTTCGATATTTTGATGAGATGTATGTTGTCTCTCCTCTAGTGGTGTTATGTCAACATCAACTACATGACACTTCACCATTATTTGTGCCTTGAGAAAGGCATTGGGAAGTAATGAGTGGATGATGGGTTGGTAGAGTGACAGAAGCTTAAACCCTAGTTTATGCGTTGCTTCATAAGCGGTTGATTTGGATCAACTTTTTTCATGCTATGGTTAGTGTCGGTGTCAAAACCGGCGGATCTCGGGTAGGGGGTCCCGAACTGTGCGTCTAGGTGGATGGTAACAGGAGACAAGGGACATGATGTTTTACCCAGGTTCGAGCCCTCTTGATGGAGGTAAAACCCTACGTCCTGCTTGATTGATATTGATGATGTGGGTATTACAAGAGTAGATCTACCACGAGATCAGGGATGCTAAACCCTAGAAGCTAGCCTATGGTATGATTGTTGTCCGTCCTACGGACTAAAACCATCCGGTTTATATAGACACCGGGGAGGGCTAGGGTTACACAGAGTCGGTTACGATGGTAGGAGATCTACATATCCGTATCGCCAAGCTTGCCTTCCACGCCAAGGAAAGTCCCATCCGGACACGGGACGAAGTCTTCAATCTTGTATCTTCATAGTCTTGGAGTCCGGTCGATGATGATAGTTCGGCTATCTGGACACCCCCTAGTCCAGGACTCCTTCAGTAGCCCCTGAACCAGGCTTCAATGACGACGAGTCCGGCGCGCATATTGTCTTCGGCATTGCAAGGCGGGTTCCTCCTCCGAATAATTTATAGAAGATTGTGAACACCAGGATAGTGTCCGGCTCGGCAAAAAAAATTCCACATACCACCATAGAGAGAATAATATTTACACAAGTTCAATCTGCTGACGTATTTTGTGGCATGATGTCACACCACAACCAAGCCTTTACTCGAATCGTTTTTATTATACCACCTCCACGTGTTTAGCTAAGCGGTTTCCTTGGCACGTCTTGTCGAAGCAGAGATCGTGTTCCCCTTATTCCGGGATTCTCATCAATACGGATGTGGGTAACCCAACCGCGCCCGTTGCCATGCCCCCTCCATCGAAGGTGGGTTCCAAACGGTCACGGGGACGGCTCTTGGTAGTCTCCTCTTTATAATGAGACCAAGGCCCATTTTTTCTTCAATCCTCAATCGAATCCGCCTCTTGCCCCGAGTTCCAACACCCAGGGCTCCAGATTCGGGTACTTTCGACCTTCGACAATGTCCGGCTCCGACCTACGAGGCCGGTGGATGCCCTCCTCTGTCACGGAAGAGGACGTGCTCAAGCTGAGAGACGCCAGGTACTTAACCTACGAGATTTCGCATAGGTTGCCTACCCAAGGGCAAGTTATTCCTACTCCCGAGCCCGGCGGGAGTGTCGTGTTCGTGTCTCACCTCCGTCGGGGTTTAGGCTTCCCGATGGATCCCTTCTTGAGGGGGCTCATGTTTTACTATGGTCTGGAATTCCATGACTTGGCTCCGGAGTCCATCCTCCACATCTCATCATTCATTGTCGTCTGCGAAGCCTTCCTCCACACTACCCCTCACTTCGGCTTGTGGCTCAAAACCTTCAACGTGGAGCCGAAGATGATTGAGGGGCGTCAGGCAGAGTGCGGCGGGGTGGTTATAAGCAAGAGGGCCGATGATCCATGGCCCGAGGGCTCTTTTCAGGAGGAGCTCGGCTTGTGGCAATAGGAGTGGTTCTATATCACCGCTCCCAGGGGCAGCAGGCAGAGGCCGCCGCCCGCCTTTCGCCCGGGCCCTCCACAACGGCTGATGTCATGGGTCAACAAAGGGCTTGACTAGGGGCCATCCAAAGACGTACCCCTGTTGCAGGGCCGGATTCGAGACCTCCAAGAAAGGGAGATCAATCTAGTCATAGTGACACAGGTTATGATGATTCGGTGCCTTCTGCCCTGCAAACGTCGCCCCCTCCGCCTGTGGGAATTTAATCTGGAGGGACCACGAGCTCTCCAACACTTCATGGGTTTGACACCCGTGGAGATGTACAAACTGTTCTTCGGATCACAAGAGATGCGTCCGGACTTGACAGAGGACGCTGGCCTAAGCTACAATCGCCCGGATACTCAAGTAAGTAGCCCTGTGTCCGGACACATTGTCCATTTATTTATCATGGGTTTGCCTTTTAACTAGCTATCCCTTGGACAGGAGTGGATAGCGCAAGCAAAATTGATACGGTGTTCGGCCCCCTCCCTGAGACCACACCGGATCCCGTGTTAATCAAAATGTTGGAGGTTGCACCTTAGGAGGAGGGCGAAGGGGGGCACAGGGAAACTACCACCTCTGCCAAGGAGGCTTTCAGTAAGGGGGGAATCGAGAGTCCCTCCCTCCAGGGGGAGAAGAGGACCGCTTCCGAAGACCCGGAGGCCAAGGCCTCAAAGCGGGGAAAGAAATCTGCACCGGAAGGTCCTGTGCCGGGAAGAGCCCCGGCCGCACAGTCTCCCCAAAGGAATCAGCCCTCCAGCGAGCCGTAAGTAAAACAAGGGGAGTTTTGTAATAGGGGACATCCCTACTTTATTTCTAAGGGTAACCGAAGTTTTCACCTTGTAGTTCGGACCTCAGCCCTTCTCAGCAGAGCTCATCTTCGGGGGACCTTTGTCTGGAGATGATGGAGAGCGAAACACCTCCATCTGCCTCCCCGTCGGGCAGGGCGGACGACCCTGAGGTGTCGTCATGGAGGGTCTCCCCGAGTCCGGCGGGGCCGGGGAGTTCGGCACCCACTGGAGTACGGCCGGTGGAGCTGCAGGATTTGCTCGAGAGGGCGTCTATCTCAGAAGATCACCGCACATTAATGAGTATGGTGATTGAAAGGATCTCATCCGCCGAGAGAGGGTTGCATGAGGCCGTCGGAAGTTTGCTGACGGGGTTTGAGGTACGCAAAAAATGACATACCTTTTGACAGTTTTGCACATGGAGTGCGCCCTGTATAGAATGTTGCCTTTCCTATGCAGGTGGCGGAACGTTCGGTGACCAGCCGGACTGATGGAGTTGCCGAGCTGAAGCGGCAACTCGACGTTGCAGATGCGGACATCGCGCTGGTCAATAAACGATTTGACGAGTCACAAGGTAGGTGGTTTCTCCGCGGTCACCTAGTAAGGGAGTTGATGCCCATTCCTTACAATTTGTATGCTTGATGCAGATGGTGCCGCTGCTGTGGAAGACCTTCGAGCAGAGCTTGCTCGAGCCAAGGAGCAAGCCGGGAAAAGTGATGCGGGTGCCTCGAAGGTAGCGGAAGAGCTAAAAGCCGAAAAGGCTGCTCACTACCGAAGCAGGGAGGAGATGGCCGAAATGGCCGTCAAATTAAAAGATGCTACCGACTGCTATGAGGTTCTTGAAAGAGAACGCCGAGCGGAGCAAGAGGACCTGAAGAAGGCCGCTGTCGAAGCCAAGCATGCCTGTTGTGCGATGCGGGCTATGAAGGAGGAACTGTGTCAGGCCGGAGACATTGCGGCTGGAAATCCCTTTCTGCTGCGTAGGAAGTTCACGGATCCGAAGTATGCTCAGTTGGGCCAATTGTGGGGTGCGGAGGATCCTTATTTGGATTTGGCGGCGAGTGCGGCGGACGCAGTCGTGCACTTCCGAAGCCAGAAGGATCATGAAATGGAAGAGCTTTTCTGGTCTCAATTCCATAGTCCGGAGCGTCCACTTCCATTGACTGATCGGTTGGCTGAGTGGGCTGAGCTGAATAGATTATCCGGACTTGCCATGACGGATGTGGTGGCTCATCTGTGGCCAGAAAGGCCCAAGCCGGAGAGTTATTTTGGCTTGTTGCAGCAATTCCTTGGGGCGGTGCCGCATATCGAGGCGATGAAGCGGTCGACATGCATAGAGGGTGCACGGATGGCTCTCACCCGTGTTAAGACATACTGGGCGGAGATGGATGCCACCAATGTTGCATCCCGGGGTTCGGACAAAAGCCGATTACCTGCCGAGCACTATTTTGAGGAAGTCCTGCAGGGCGCTCGTTTAATAGAGTCGCAGTGCTCGAAACATGTTATGTTCAAATGACATGTATGATTTGTGAGATCATGTTTATAATGTAACGACTTTTTATACTTGTGCGTTCAAGTATTGAACTATCTCCTGTGCGGCCGTATATGTATGTATAACCTGAAAGATGGCAGTCTTTGGCTTCAGCCCCCACGCACAAGGTGCGGGGGTGTTTGCGAAAAAGTGCTTTTTCACACTTAATCCAACGTCTTGGTCCTTTGAAGGAGGTGATAGCATAGCAAACTAGGCAACCGGACTATAATGCTTTATCACTTTCACTTAGCCATAGGAGCTCGATGGTGGGGCTACTATATAGCCCCTAGAGGCACCGCGCTCTCGAACTCACGGCGCGTATGTGCCTGACCGGGGAGCGGTCCTTCATCAAAGCGGAGGAATTCTAAACATTCCAGTAGTCGATCGAGTGGTTGACCACTCTCTCGCTGTATCATGACAGTCAGTTTTCGGCTCGCTCTACTGAGGAGCTCGCCCGGCCGAACTGGGGCACAATCGCAGTAGTTCTCCTGGTGCCGCGTTAGCTGATGAAGCGGAACGTAAGGCAGCAAAACACAGGAGCCGGGCAAACCCAACATTTGACCAAAGACATGATTCGGAGCTGATGCATATAAGGCCTAACTCGAGACGCCGAACACTCCCTGAGGTATTCGGTCTTTATGATACTGGGCAGAACAATGCCCTAAGCCCCTAGTGTCCAGGTACGGGCGAGAACTTCTGACGCGGCCGATGCCAAAACGCCAGCCTCCTCCTCAGTTATGGTAGGAAACCGGGGGATGTGTATCAACAAGAGACAGTAAGAAAGGTTTACGTAGGGTCTTAATCTGAAAAGAATCCTTGCAACGGGTCCCTGCTGCACGTCTGCGCCCGTGTCTCTGTTGTGCTATATCCTGGACGGGTGTAGCACGTGCTTCATCTATAAAATAGAAGAACTTAGTTTGGAAAAAATATCGTGCAAAAGATGTATTTAAAATAAAGTATGATTTGGAAGATGAATAAAGTTGAGCTTTATTGGCTCTCATTGTTTATACGTGCAGCCCCTTGTAAAGAGGTATGCGGCTGGGAAGCCCCTTGTTTATTTATGCCGGACTCGCCTAACCATGTCCGAGGTCTGAATGACCTGTTTTAGGGGCTTTGACCAGCAAGGTTGGATTAGTGTGTGGCTGTCAATGCAGTCTCACGTTTTCCGTGGTCGAGGAACACTCGGAGTTACCCTTTAATGAGATTATGCCGTGTGGACCGGGCATTTTAAGCATAAGAGACGCATAATGCGGTATTGCGTTAAAGCGGGCGAAAGCTTCGCGTCCCAGTAGTGCTTGATGGCTACTTTTGAATGGGGCGATATGGAAAATGAGCTTTTCGCGACGGAGGTTGTCGGATGAACCGAACACGACCTCTAGTAGTATAGAGCCTGTACAATTGGCGTAAAGGCCTGGCGTCACTCCTTTGGAGGAAGTGCTGCTACGGCGAATTTTGGTAGGGTCTATCCCCATCCTCCGGATGGTGTCCTGGTATAGCAGGTTTATATCGCTGCCGCCATCCATTAGAACTTGTGTGAATTGTAGTCCGTCGATTATGGGATCCAATACCAAAGCAGTCCCTCCTGCGTTTCGAACACTTCTGGAGTAATCCTGATGGTCGAAAGTAATTGGTTTAAACATCCAATTTCGGGACTCCGCTGGGGTGGACCGTGCGGCGTGTGTTTTAGCAGGTGCCACACTATTTTTCCTTGTTATCACATGAAGTGAGTTCACTGTTTTGACTTCTAGTGGGAAAGTCTTCTGTTTTCTGGCGTGCTGCTTGTGGGGTTCGTCGTCGTCTTTGCTTGGTGTGTCGAGCCCCTTGTGTTCGGTGTTAAGTCGGCCGGACTGCTTGAAGACCCAACAATCTCTGTGGGTATGGTTTGTAGGCTTCCCGGGGGTACTATGGATTTGACATATCCTATCCAAGATTTTGTTTAGGTTGGATAGCTCATCACTGTTGTCCTTAAGAGGCAGTGTTTTATTATTCGTCTGAGAGCTTTCGAACCCGGCATTGACCGCCGTGCTATTTGGGACATTTTCCTTATTCCGGCGCTGATCTTTTCTGCGTTGTGATTCCCCATTTCCATCCCTGACCTCGGATGTACTCGGGTCGCTGGTGCTGCATCTTGCCAGCCAGCTATCTTCCCCCGCGCAAAAGTGGGTCATGAGGCTTGTTAGCGCGGCCATTGTTCTCGGTATTTCCTGGCCGAGGTGTCTGGCGAGCCATTCGTCTCGGACGTTATGCTTAAAGGCTGCTAAGGCTTTGGCGTCCGGACAGTCGACTATTTGGTTCTTTTTGGTGAGGAACCTATTCCAGAATTTGCGTGCTGACTCTCCGGGCTGTTGAGTTATGTGATTTAAATCGTCTGCATCCGGAGGGTGGACATAAGTCCCCTGAAAATTTGCTCGAAATGCATCCTCGAGCTCTTCCCAACTTCCAATGGTATTTTCTGGGAGGCTTTTGAGCCAATGCCGAGCTGGCCCTTTGAGCTTGAGGGGTAGGTATTTTTTGGCATGGAGATCGTCTCCTCTGGCCATATGTATGTGTAGGATATAATCCTCAATCCAGACTCCGGGGTCTGTTGTTCCGTCATATGCCTCTATGTTTACGGGTTTGAATCCCGCTGGAAATTCATGATCCAGTACCTTGTCGGTGAAACATAGTGGGTGTGCCGCGCCCCTGTATTTAGGTGTGCCGTTGTCTTCAAACACTTGGCGGGTTGTGATGCTCCCTGGAGTCTTCTTTTTTGGCCCATAGATGGACCTGACCGGGCCATCCTTTTTGCGAGGATCCTTATGTGGATTGTGTGCCGGCTTGTGTGCGGCGCCGCTTGCCGCTCTTAGCCTGTCATCTGGTCGTCTATCCGGCCAGGCGGCCTCTTTCTTTTTTGACCGTGGGGGTTCTACGGCCTCCTCGTCAAATTCGGGCAACAGCTTGCGTTTCGGGTAGCTCTTTGCCTGGTGACTATCGCCGTATTTATCTGCGGTATTGAGTACTTTGCTCCATGTCATTCTGAGTGCGTCCTCCGCTGTTTTGAGCTTCCGCTTTTGCTTCTTCAAACTTCTTGCAGTGGCGACGAGCCTTTTATGAAGGTTCTTATGCTCCGATGATGTGTCCGGCGTGAGATCATCTGGACTATTGTTTTCGCCGGGGATGGGTTGCTTGTCCAATTCATCCTGTTTGGATGGTTGCTTGGTGGCATGTTCGTCGTCCACTGCTTCGCCCTGCTCTAAGGCTGGGTCAATATGGGTGCCGTTGTTATCGAGGCGGGACTTCGGGCGGACTTGCGTCGCCGTTTTGGTTGTTTGTCGGGGGAGTTGTCCTTCGCCACGTACCGTTGTTCCTCGGTATCGCTTCCTTTTGGTGTATCCACCATGTATACGTCGTGAGTTGAGGTGGCTTTCCAGTGCCCAGTAGGCGCTGGTTCTTGGTCGTCTCCGGCATCGTCGTCCATACCGTCGATGTCTTCGGAGTCGAAGTCTAGCATGTCGGTTAGATCGTCGACAGTGGCTACAAAGTGGGTGGTGGGTGGGCCTTGAATTTCTTCGTCGTCCGCATCCCAACCGTCCTGACCGCAGTCCGGCCAGGTCTCTCCTGATAACGAGAGATACTTTAGCGAACTCAGGATGTCGCCGAAAGGTGAGTGTTGAAACATGTCTGCAATGGTGAACTCCATGATCGGCGCCCAATCGGATTCGATTGGAGGGGGCACGGGAGGTTCGGAGTCCGGCGAGGAGTCCGACACCTCGGAGTCACGAGCTTAACAAGGGATAAGGTCAGTATTCGGCTCCATCGCCGTAGAGGTTGCAGCCCCCGAGGCAGTGTTTAGCCACCCGTCCTCGATCTGCGCAGCCGGCTCCGAATTGAGGGTCGGAGCGGACTCGTGTGCGGCCTCCAGGGTACTGTCCGACTGCAGAGCTAAATCATGCCAATCGTGATAGTGCGGCGCGCTCGGCTGTGGCTCGAATCCATCGAAGATCAAGTCTCTGCGGATGTCCGCCGTGAAGTTCAAACTTCCAAATCTGACTTGACGGCCAGGGGCGTAGCTTTCGATCTGCTCCATATGGCCAAGTGAATTGGCCCGCAGTGCAAAGCCGCCGAATACGAAGATCTGCCCCGGGGAGAAAAGTCTCGCCCTGGACTGCATCGTTGTTGACGATCGAAGGAGCCATCAAGCCTATCGGTGACGACACAGAGGAACTCTCAATGAAAGCACCAATGTCGGTGTCAAAACCGGCGGATCTCGGGTAGGGGGTCTCGAACTGTGCGTCTAGGCAGATGGTAATAGGAGACACGATGTTTTACCCATGTTCGGGCCCTCTTGATGGAGGTAAAACCCTACGTCCTGCTTGATTGATATTGATGATGTGGGTATTACAAGAGTAGATCTACCACGAGATCAAGGAGGCTAAACCCTAGAAGCTAGCCTATGGTATGATTGTTGTTCGTCGTTCGTCCTATGGACTAAAACCATCCGGTTTATATAGACACCGGAGAGGGCTAGGGTTACACAGAGTCGGTTACGATGGTAGGAGATCTACATATCCGTATCTCCAAGATTGCCTTCCACGCCAAGGAAAGTCCCATCCGGACACGGGACGAAGTCTTCAATCTTGTATCCTCATAGTCTTGGAGTCTGGTCGATGATGATAGTTCGGCTATCCGGACACCCCCTAGTCCAGGACTCCCTCAGTTAGGTTTACCTTAATACTTATTTTGTAGTTGCGGATGCTTGCAATAGGGGTTAAGCATAAGTGGGATGCTTTTCCAAGAAAGGGCAGTACCCAAGCACCGTTCCACCCACATATAAATTCATCAAAGTAATGAACGCGAATCATATGAGTGTGATGAAAACTAGCTTGACGATAATTCCCATGTGTCCTCGGAAGCGCTTTTCTCATTATAAGAACTTGTCCAGGCTTGTCCTTTGCTACAAAAAAGATTGGGGCACCTTGCTGCACCTTATTTACTTTCATTGCTTGTTACCAGTTACAAATTATCTTATCACAAAACTATCTGTTACCTACAATTTCAGTGCTTGCAGAGAATACCTTACTGAAAAGCGCTTGTCATTTCCTTCTGCTCCTCGTTGGGTTCGACACTCTAACTTATCGTAAGGACTACGATAGATCCCCTACAATTGTGGGTCATCAAGACTCTTTTCTGGCGCTGTTGCCGGGGAGTGAAGCGCCTTTGGTGAGTGGAACTTGGTAAGGAAACATTTATATAGTGTGCTGAAATTTATTTTCACTTATTACTATGGGAACTAATACTTTGAGGGGCTTGTTCGGGGTTTCTTCACCCCGACTAGTAGAGCAAAGAGTTGCTCCTCAACCAACTGAACCTACTCAAAATGTTTACTTTGAAATTCCTTCGGGTATGATAGAGAAACTGCTAGTGATCCCTTTGCAGGTGATGGAACATTGCATCCCGATTTACACCTTATCTATGTGGATGAAGTTTGTGGATTATTTAAGCTTGCAGGTATGCCCGATGATGTTGTTAAGAAGAAGGTATTCCCTTTATCTTTGAAGGGATATGCATTGACATGGTATAGGCTATGTGATGATATGGGATCTTGGGACTATAAACGATTGAAATGGGAATTTCACCAGAAGTTTTACCCTATGAATCTTGTTCATCGTGATCGTAATTATATATATAATTTTTGGCCTCGTGAAGGAGAATGTATCTCTCAAGCTTGGGGGAGGCTTAAGTCAATGTTATATTCATGCCCCAATCATGAGCTCTCCAGAGAAATGATTATTCAAAATTTTTATGCTCAGCTTTCTCTCAATGATCGCACCATGCTCGATACTTCTTGTGCTGGCTCTTATATGATGAAGACTATTGAATTCAAGTGGTATTTATTGGAAATAATCAAACACACCTCTGAAGATTGGGATTCCGACGATGGTAAGGAGTCAGGTATGACACCTAAGGGCCTATTCGGCAGCTCCCCAGCTCCCGTAAATCCTCGAATCCCACTTCTCGTCTCCACCGCCAGCTTCTGATGGGAGCGCTAGCGATCAAAAATACGTTCGGCTCGTCCGCTCCAGCTTCTGGAGCATCACTCAGCCACGTGAAGGGAGCTTGTCTATCAAACTGGTAAGTTCACTTCGAGGTGGCATCTCAACGTAAATAAGTCCAACTCCAGCTTTCCTGATTCCTGGGATCGACAAAACGGCAGCTCCAAGTTTTTGTACATGGATACTGTTTCGATCTGGGAAGCCAGCTTCCTGGAGCTGGGCCATTCGGATCAGCTTCGCTCGCAGATTCGTGGAAGCTGGAGCTGGAGAGCTACCGAACAGGCCCTAAGTTTGATTGTTTTAAGTCTTTTATGGATATCGATGCTTGACTCTGAGATAGTAGCTTCCTTCTGTGAATCATTTGCTACTCATGTTGATCTCCCTAAGGAGAAGTGGTTTAAATCTAATCCTCCCACTGAAGTAAAAGTAGTTGCACCTGTTATAGTTGAAGAAAATACTATAACTTATAATGATCCTATTGTTCCTACTACTTATGTTGAGAAACCACCTTTCCCTGTTAGGATAAAGGATCATGCCAAAGCTTCAACTGTAGTTCGTAAGAGTAATACTAGAACATATACACCTCCTGAGAAAATTAAAGTTGAACCTAGTATTGCTATGGTTAAGGATCTCTTGGCCGATAATATTGATGGACATGTTATTTATTTCTGTGATGAAGCTGCTAATATTGCTAGACCCGATGCTAAGAAACATAGACCTGTTCTAGGCATGCCCGTTATTTCTTTTAAAATAGGAGATCATAGCTATCACGGCTTATGTGATATGGGTGCTAGTGCTAGTGCAATACATTTTTTCTTATATGAAGAAATTATGCATGATATTGCACCCGCTGAAATAGAAGGTATTGATGTATAAATAAGCTTGCAAATAGAGATACTATTTCACCAATGGGATTGTGAGAGATGTCAAAGTCTTGTGTGGGAAAGTTAAATATCCTGCTGATTTTCTTGTTCTTGGTTCCCCACAAGATAGCTTTTGTCCCATTATATTTGGTAGACCCTTCTTGAATATTGTTAATGCTATAATTGATCATGAAAAGGATGTTGTTACAATTGGCTTGGGAGATACGTCTCATGAGTTTAATTTTGCAAAATTTCATAGACAACCCCATGATAAAGAATTTCCTAGTAAGGATGAAATTATTGGTCTTGCTTCTATTGCCGTGCCTCCTACTGATCCATTAGAAAAATATTTGCTAGAGCATGAAAATGATATGTTTATGAATGAAAGAAGGGAGATAGATGAAGTATTATTTAAACAGGGTCCTATTTTGAAACACCACTTACCTATTGAAATCCTAGGGGATCCTCCTCCACCCAAGGGTGATCCCGTGTTTGAGCTTAAACCTTTACCTGATAATCTTAAATATGCTTATCTTGATGAAAAGAAGATATATCCTGTTATTATTAGTGCTAACCTTTCAGAGCAGGAAGAGGAAATATTATTGAAAACTCTGAAGAAGCACCGTGATGCTATTGGATATACTCTCAATGATCTTAAGGGCACTAGTCCCACTCTATGCCAACACAAAATAAATTTGGAAGATGATGCCAAACCAGTTAGAGATCATCAACGACGGTTAAATCCTAAAATGAAAGAAGTGGTAAGAAAGGAAATACTAAAGCTCCTCGAGGCAGGTATAATTTATCCCGTTGCTGATAGTCAGTGGGTAAGTCCTGTCCATTGTGTCCCTAAGAAGGGAGGTAATACTGTAGTCCCTAATGATAAAGATGAATTGATCCCACAAAGAATTATTACAGGTTATATGATGGAAATTGATTTCCGTAAATTAAATAAGGCTACTAAAAATGATCATTACCCTTTACCTTTTATTGATCAAATGCTAGAAAGACTATCCAAACATACACATTTCTGCTTTCTAGATGGTTATTCTGGTTTCTCTCAAATACCTATGTCAGCAGACAATCAAGCAAAGACTACTTTTACTTGCCCTTTTGGTGCTTTTGCTTATAGACGAATGCCTTTTGGTTTATGTAATGCACCTACTACCTTCAAAGATGCATGATGGCTATATTCTATGACTTTTGTGAAAAGATTTGTGAGGTATTCATGGATGATTTCTCCGTTTATGGATCCTCTTTTGATGATTGCTTGAGCAACCTTGATCGAGTTTTGCAGAGATGCAAAGATACTAGTCTCGTCTTGAATCGGGAAAAGTGCCACTTTATGGTTAATGAAGGCATTGTCTTGGGGCATAAAATTTCTGAAAGAGGTATTGAAGTTCATAAAGCTAAAGTTGATTCTATTGAAAAGATGTCGTCTCCCAAGGAAATTAAAGGTATAAGAAGTTTCCTTGGTCATGCCGGTTTTTATAGGAGGTTCATTAATGACTTTTCTAAAATCTCTAGGCCTCTGACTAATTTATTACAAATAGATATTCCTTTTGTCTTCGATGATGATTGTGTGTAAGCATTTGAAATACTTAAGAAAGCTTTGATTTCTGCACCTATTGTTCAGCCACCTGATTGGAATTTACCCTTTGAAATTGTGTGCGATGCTAGCGGTTATGCTGTAGGTGCTGTTCTAGGGCAAAGAGTTGATCAGAAACTAAATGTTATTCAATATGCTAGTAAAACTCTAGACACTGCATAGAGAAATTATGCTATTGCTGAAAAAGAATTCTTAGCAGTTGTATTTGCTTGTGATAAGTTCAGACCCTATATTGTTGATTCTAAAGTAACTATTCACAATGATCATGCTGCTATTAAATATCTTATGGAAAAGAAAGATGCCAAACCTAAACTTATTAGATGGGTTCTCTTGCTACAACAATTTGACTTGCATATTATTGATAGAAAGGGAGCTGAGAACCCAGTTGCAGACAACTTGTCTAGGTTAGACAATGTTCTTGATGACCCAGTACCTATTGATGATAGCTTTCATGATGAACAATGAGCGGTCATAAATGCTTCTTGTACTGATCCATTGTATGCTGATTATGCTAATTACATTGTTGCTAAATTTATACCACCTAGTTTCACATACTAGCAAAATAAAAAGTTGTTTTAGGATTTAAGACATTACTTCTAGGATGACCCACACCTTTATAAAGGAGTACATGGTGTTATTAGACGTTGTGTACCTGAGCATGAACAGGAACATATCCTATGCAAGTGTCACTCCGAGGCATATGGAGGACACCACGCTGGAGATAGAATTGCGCATAAGGTATTGCAATCCGGTTTTTATTGGCCTACTCTCTTCAGAGATGCCCATAAGTTTGTCTTGTCTTGTGATGAATGTCAAAGAATTAGTAATATTAGTAGACGTCAAGAAATGCCTATGAATTATTCTCTTGTTATTGAACAGTTTGATGTTTGGGGCTTTGACTATATGGGACCTTTTCCTACCTCTAATGGATATACACATATTTTTAGTTGCTGTTGATTACGTTACTAAGTGGGTAGAAGCTATTCCAACTAGTAGTGCTGATCATAACACCTCTATTAAGATGCTTAAAGAAGTTATTTTTCCGAGGTTTGGAGTCCCTAGATACTTAATGACTGATGGTGGTTCACATTTTATTCATGGTGCTTTCTGTAAAATGCTTGCTAAGTATGATGTTAATCATAGAATTTCATCTCCTTATCACCCATAGTCTAGTGTCAAGTAGAATTGAGTAATATAGAGCTCAAATTAATTTTGCAAAAGACTGTTAATAGATCTAGAAAGAATTGGTCCAAGAAACTTGATGATGCATTATGTGCCTATAGAACTACATATAAGAATCCTATGGGTATTTCTCCATATAAAATGGTTTATGGAAAAGCATGTCACTTACCTCTCGAAGTAGAACATAAGGCATATTGGGCTATTAAAGAGCTCAATTATGATTTCATACTTGCCGGTGAGAAGAGGTTATTTGATATTAGCTCACCTGATGAATGGAGAACCCAAGCATATGAGAATGCCAAGCTATTTAAAGAAAAAGTTAAAAGATGGCATGACAAACGGATACAAAAGCGTGAGTTTAACGTAGGTGATTATATGTTGCTATTCAACTCTCGTTTATGATTTTTGCAGGAAAACTTCTCTCTAATGGGAAGGTCCTTACGTTATCGAGGAGGACTATTGTTCTAGTGCCATAAAAATCAACAACTTCGATGGCACAAATCCGAAGGTGGTGAACGGTCAAAGAATCAAACATTATATCTCTGTTAATCCTATAAATGTTGAGACTAATATTATTGAAACCGTGTCCCCGTAGGAATACATAAGAGACACTTTCCAGAACGTTTCAAACTCCAAAAAGGAATAGGTATGTGGTACGGTAAGTAAACCGACTCCAAAACAGTTCTAACAACAATTTTTCTCCATTATGGAATATTTAAGAAAATAGCAAAAATAAGAAGTAGTTCGGGAAGGACAGGAGGCGTCCACGAGGGTGGAGGGCGCGCCCACCCTTACAGGGCGCGCCCCCTGCCTCGTGGGCACCTCGTGCGCTCTTCAGACTCTGTTTTCTTGCACGATACTTTTTTTGGTCGGTAAAAAATCATTATATAATCTCCCGAAGGTTTTGACTACTGTATCACGCAAAAATCTTCTGTTTTTGTCTTGAGCTGTTTCTGCCACAGAATAGAGCAATATGTCGTCCTAGGATTCGGAGGGAGAAAGCTATGTGGCTGATTACCTTGCAGACCCTAAGGTCTACGGGGACTTGGAGCATTGTGGCTGGACCACTGAGGAATAAGAAGACTATGAGCCAAAGGGAAAGGAGGAGACGAGCTAAGACGAAGATGAAGTCCCGTTACCTCAACCTGGGGATATGCATGTGGAGTTTAAAAAGTCAAGAATCCCTATTAGGGCAAAGAAACCCAAGATCGAGTTTATCCCTTTTCGTCTCTTGTAGGAAAACAAACATGAACTATGCAAAATGATATTAAGCCTTGAGCAGGAGATCGATGAGCTAAGGGAGCAAAATTCCATTCTCAAGTGCAAATTAAGGAAGAAGCCTACATCATCAACAACTCCTTCACCACCTCCGAGGACATAATCACATGGGTATGGGCACTCCCCTTGGCTACTGCCAAGCTTGGGGGAGTTGCCCCGGTATCGTATCACCATCACACTCCTATCTTTACCATTTTACTTAGTTCGATCCTTTTGGTAGTATCCTGATCTAGTAGAATAAAGTTTTGGTATTAATTAGTTTTGATTTTTTCTTTGTGATCCCTCTATGTAATCAAGTCCGTGAGCTATATATAATAAAGACTAGTGTTCAGTCAAGGGCTTGCTATCTTGCTATGATCCTAAGTGCATAAAAGAATAAAAAGAAATAAAAGTGTTCATATTGTTCTTCTGGATAGTAATGACTTCACATATAAAAAGTATGAGGCTTAAAAGTTGTTGAGAGTTGTCAAACATAGTTTTGGTCATCGTTGCAATTAATAGGAAGTAATAAAGAAAGAGAGGTTTTCACATATAAATATACTATCTTGGACATCTTTTATGATTGTGAGCACTCATTAAAGTATGACATCCTAAAGAGTTGATGTTGGACAAGGAAGACAACGTAATGGGTTATGTTTTCTCACATCTCAGTTAAAGTATATTGTTATGGATCATTCAAACAGGTTGAGCTTGCCTTTCCCCCTCATGCTAGCCAAATTCCTTGCACCAAGTAGAGATACTACTTGTGCTTTCAAATATCGTTAAACCCAGTTTTGCCATGAGAGTCCACCATACCTACCTATGGATTGAGTAAGATCCTTCAAGTAAGTTGTCATGTTGCAAGCAATAAAAATTGCTCTCTAAATATGTATGACTTATTACTGCGGAGAAAATAAGCTTTATACGATAGTGTGATATGGAAGTAGTAAAAGTGACAGATTGCATAATAAAGGTTCATATCACAAGTGGCAATATAAAGTGACGTTCTTTTGCATTAAGATTTCATGCATCCAACCATAGAAGCACATGAAAACCTCTGCTTCCCTCTGCAAAGGGCTTATATTTTACTTTATGTCTTTTACATTATGCAAGATTCAAGGTTATCC